>NC_051389.1:16274222-16291722 GCF_015228065.2 Penaeus monodon
GCGGACTCGATCGCTTAACCAGCATTAATTATACATGTTGCTTAAAGTGCATGTGAGGGAGCTAATGGTGACGGGAGGAAGTGGAGGGACAGAGGGATTGAAGGAGAGAGGGAGAGAGGGAGAGAGGGAGAGAGGGAGAGAGGAGAGGAGAGAGGAGGAGAGAAGGAGAGGAGAGAAGAGAGGAGAGGTAGGGAGAGATAGGAGGAAGGGGAGAAGGAAAGGGTCTATAAAACTAACCTCAACTCGACAACTTTCTCCAGCAAATCGACGATAAACCCTACCAGCAAAATTACCAACAAAAAAAAAACAACAACAAAGCAATATCCACCGGAAATCTTCGCCAACAAATCAATAACGAGCAACACCACCACCACCAAACCATAACACAACGCCAACCATACCACCTCTACTGTACACATTCAGCCATCAATGCCACACTCAACAACAAAAACGACATCACCACCAAACCATAAGACACCCCTGAGAAAACACCCACAATACCGACCTCCGACAAATTAAAAAAACAACAGCAACATCACCCCCCCCCCCAGCTCATCCGCAACACCACCTCACCCCTTAACCCACCCACAACACGCCCCTCACCCCCCATCCCAGTGATTTCCGACCAGGGTTCCGCTGACCATTACTTGGGATCCCGCGAGAAACTGCAAAATAATGATGTGCCGTTGCAAAATAACAGCGATCTGAATTCACAATTCATAATTCCTACTGAACAACACGTCACGAACACTTTCCAAACACCAGCATACTCGTACGCGTCCGTTAGTACAATGTATAATATACGCTGTACTACATAATACTATAAACAGGGACTCCTGGGGATATGAAAAAAACTACATGGGTTCTTCCAAGCTGTAAAAGTAGGGAATCACTGGCCCAACCCAAGCCCACCCCCACCCCTACCCCCACACCCCCAACACCCTCGACACTTACCTCCAACAAATCGATCATCTTGGTCATCTGCGAGTAGATGAGCACGCGGTGTCCCTCCGCCTTCAGCCGCGACAGGAGGGTGTCCAGGACGTACAGCTTGCCGGCGTCCATGATGAGGGAGTGCTTGTCTGCAGGGAGAGAGGGGCGAGGTGAGGCTGGCGACTAGTAGGTGGATGATGGCACGACTGGATGGGCGGGTGGATGAGGGTCAAGGAGGAGAGGCAGGGGGGGAATGGGAAGGAGGGAATGGGAGGGAGGGAGGGAGGGGGGGTGAGACGGAGGGACAGAATGAGAGGGAGAGAGAGGGGGGAGGGTAATATTAGAAGTGATAAAATGGAGATATAAAGGTGAAAGAGAAAAAAAGGTTATCAAAAATCTTTTATGCATATGGTGGAGAGAACCCCCCCCCCTCCCCAAAGCGTATCTATATCTATATATATAAGATATGAAAAGAGTAAATGATCGTCAATATACACGAAATCAGAACTACATAATGGTCAATGCATTCAACACTTGGAATAAAAATACACCAAAATTCTCATCAACCTTGCACGAACTCGAAAGCCATGCAAATTTTTGTAACATAAAACCCCAAGAGAGAATTAATTACAAGGGAAAGAAAGCGTAATTGCGCGTAAGAGGACAAAAGAAAATGCTCATTATAAAAGCAAGCGAATATTAATCGTCGGCCACGACAGTCCGGCTCACAAAAGAGGCCATAAAAGTGCAGGCAGTTAACCTAGTTATAGAGAATTTTTTTTCCTTTTCTGGGGGAGGGGGGGGGGGTAATAAAATCCAAATCTAAGGTGTTGGGGAAGAATGTAAATGGTGTACGCTTTACGACGTAATTTCCTAATTGCATAGCCATATATACACAAACACACACACACACACACACACACACACAAAATCAATCATCAAATCAAACACATACACGCATCTCCTTCACCCCCCCCCCCCCCACCATCACCACGGACACGGACACCAATCCCCACAAACAACCAGGCCATCCCTGTGACGTCATCATCAAACAAAAGACGAAGGGGAAGCGCCAATGAGCAATCACAGAGCACCGTATCGCAATCCAACCAAGTGATGTAGACACAATAATAAGTCCTACGTCACTTGATCCGTCTAATTGCATGGCTATTACGTAAATGACAGTTGTTGCCGGGATAAATGTTTTACCGTGCGTTTTTATCTTTGTGGCTGCGTCTTTTCTACTCTTCTTTTCCCTTCCCCCTCCTTCTTCTTCGCAATCTCTCAAATTTTGTAGCTGTCTGTCTTTATGTCTACCTTTCCTTTCTCATATTTATCTCCCTTCCCCTCTCCACTCACTTCCTTTATCTCTCCCTCCCTTCTTCTCTTCCTTTTTCCTCTCTCCTCTCCTCTCCTCTCTCTTTCTCTTCCTTTCCCTCCCTTCTTCTCTTCCTCTCTCTCTCCCTCTCCTCATTCACGTTACCAAGACTCCTTTCAGCACGCCGAAGCGTAACTTTGCAATATCTTTCAATGACTGTAATTGCGCGGTCCATTTATTGTAATTCCCTGTATAATGCGTGGGTGAAAAGGAAAATGATGAAAGGAAAAAAAGGCGACGAAAACGATTAGGAGGAAAAAAGAGGAAAAAAAGGGCAGATAAGAAAAGGAGGAGGGAGGAGAAAGAGGAGGAGAAGGAGGAGAGAGGAGGAGGAAAAGGAGGAGGAGGAGGAAGGAGGAAGGAGGAGGAGGAGGAAGAAAAAGGAGGGAGGAGGAGGAGAAAGAAGAAGGAGGAGGAAGAAAAAGAAGGAGGAGGAAGAGAAAGAGGAGGAGGAGGAGTAGGAGGAAAAAGAAGGAGCAGGAGGAGGAGGAAAGAAAAGAGGAGGAGGAGGAAAAGAAAAAGAAGGAGGAGGAGGAGGAAGAGAAAAAGGAGGAGAAGGAGAAAGGAGGAGGAGGAGAAAGGAGGAGGAGGAGGAGAAAGAAGGAGGAGGAAGAGGAAAATAAGATTAAGAATAATGGATGAGGATGAGGTTGATGAGGAGACGAAGAGAAGATAGAAGAGAAGAGAAGAGAAGAGACGAGAAGAGAGGAAAAGAAGAGAGGAAAAGGAGGAAGAAGGGAAAAATGAAGACGAAGAAGAAGTGGAAGGAACAGGAAGACGAAGACGAAAAAGAAAGAAAGAAAGAAAAACAGAGAAGGAGCAAAATGTAAAAGGCGAGAAAAAAAAGCAAGAAGCAGCAATAGCAAAAGATGACGAATACAAATAACAACCCAACAACAAGCCAAGACAAGCGCGTATGGCAACAACCTCCACCCCCCCCCCACCCCCACATAGACCTACTCAATCAACTTCATTTAATACACCATTGCCCCATCAGGCAACCGATAGGCTTACGTAACATGCGAAAATCTAGTCCGCGCGGGATTATTCCGTCGATAACAACACGGGCCCAGGGATAATACTCAACAGGAAAATAACACACGGGGGTCATTTCTGGCCGAACCCGTGCAATCACTGGCCGCGTCTACAGGATAATCACTGTGATTAAATGCTTGATCGAGGCTGTGATTGATAACGGTGTAACGGTGACGGCCAAGAAATTATACAGTCGTGTGGGGGGGGGGGGGCGAAGTTTGGATGTGTTTATCTATTATGGTCTATTAAGCAAAACCGACTCGATACACCACACTCTAACCTCCCCTTCCCCCCTCTTATCCTCGTTGCTCCCTCTCCCCGCTTCTATCTATCCTGCAAACTCCTGTATCTTACCCCCATTCCCCTACCCCATAAATCCCCTCTTTCCTCAACCTCTATCTTCCCGTATTTCCTCCCTCCCCCCACCCACTAAAAACCCTCTCCCTTCCCCTCTTTTCCGATAACACAATGAATAAAGGAAAAAAAAAAAGTCACTTTATGCCACCGTCACAGAACTCCAAATCCAGCGTAATTACACCAAAATACAATTTCTTATATTCTTTCACCGTATCTGCCTATCTACCTGTCCATCAATTTGGAATCCCCTCAACCCCCCCCCCCCAAAAAAAAAAAAAAAAAAAAAAAAAAATCCTAATCTCTAATTTATAGGCCGACAAAGATAGGTCTAGTCGTGGCTGGGGAAGAGGAAGGGGAAAGGGAGGGAGATGCTGAGAGAGAGAGAGAGAGAGAGAGAGAGAGAGAGAGAGAGAGAGAGAGAGAGAGAGAGAGAGAGAGAGAGAGAGAGAGAGAGAGAGAGAGAGAGAGAGATGGGGGGAGGGCTCTAAATGGACATTAGTTACAAGATGGGGTTGAGGAGGGGGCAAGGAGGGAAGAAGGAAGGAGGAGGACGAGAAGCAAGAAGTACCTAGCTCTCCTCTTCCTGTCTTTCCTCTGTATCCTCCCTCCTTCTCTACCCCCTCCTCTCCTCTCTCTCATCCACCACTTCAATAAGCGCAAACAAAACAGCTGTCCATATTTCTCTTACCGTCAAACAAAGCAACAAAATTACTGCTAAGTTACAACACAATACACGTTATCAAACACGCCATTTTTTGCACGCCTTAACCAGTCACGACAAATTATCAACATGCGAAAACTTAATAAATACATACGGACAATGCATTCAGGCTGCTTGTCTGTCTCTTGTCTGGCTGTCTGACACACAGACAGACTGACTGACTACCTATCTGTGTCATTCACTCACGCATACACACATGGTACATATGCACAGGCAGTTGCAGACTAAACGAAATATAAGAAACACATCCTTACCCCTTCTCGGACTTTCTCTCATAAAACAAACCCAAACAAACAAAAACAAACACACACACACACACACACACACACACACACACACACACACACACACACACACACACACACACAACACACACACACACACACACACACACACACACACACACACATGCACACACACATATACACACACACACACACACACACACACACACACACACACACACACACACACACACACACACACACAGGTGGTTCGATTGCAAGTCCAGCTCTCCTCACCGGCATGGCATCCCACCCACCTTTTCCCCTCCCCCCCCCTCCTCCTCCTCCTCCTCGCACCTCGCTGACATACGCCACTCATCGGGGAACACCACCAGGTAATTGTAATGGCCCTTTCTCATGTGAAGAGCGAGCGCCGGCGGTGATTTATCGGAAAGAGGGTGGGAGTGGGGTGGGAGTGGGGAAGGAAGGCGTTGGGGTAAGGGGGAGAGAGGATGGAAGAGAGGGAAAGAGGGTGGGAAGGTGGGTGAGAGGGAGGGAAGGTGGGTGAGAGGGAGGGAAGGAGGGTGGGAAGTGGAGGGGTAAGAGTGAGAGGAAGTCAGCGAAGGGAAATATCAAAAGTAGATACTCTGTGTAGGAAGATATTTTTATTTCCTTTTACACGAGGTCCAATTATATATTCTAAACGCATGTGCTTTCGCCCACTTTCAAAAAAATGCGTTAGCGGACTTTTTCCCAAGCAATTTTGTACCTGCAACATTTTTAACTTTGCCTGCAACCGGACGACCGTCCTATTATCGTGAAGTTTGTTTTCTTTTCTCACCTGGAATGACTGCTCCCTCCCTCCCTCTTTCCCCCTTTTATTTCCTCACCTATACTTCCGCCCACTTTCCCCTACCCCTCCCTCCACCTTCGGTTGATCTTCCTCCTGGAAGAGACTTGGCTCCACGCCAGCTCAGGGTAGCTCGCCCTCAGCCCGCCCACCTCCACCTGGGTGAGGCGACTCCGGCGCTCCTGCCACTCCACCGCCAGCTGCAGGAGACGAACGTGGGTCAGACGGATGAATAATGAGAGGGGCGGCTGGATAAAGGGGTAAGTGGATGAATAATGAGAGGGGCGCCTGGATAAAGGTATAAGTGGATGAATAATGAGAGAGGCGGCTGGATAAAGGAGTAAGTGGATGAATAATGAGAGGGGCGGCTGGATAAAGGTATAAGTGGATGAATAAAGGGAGGGGCGGTTGGATAAAATGGATGGCGGATGAATAACGGGAATGGCGATCGGATAAAGGGATGGGTGGATGAATAAAGGACGGATAGCTGGAATAAGGAAGGGAAAATGTTCGAAACAGGGAGAGAAAGGGAAAAAAAACGATACATGGATGAATAATGGGCGGTCCGATTATGGGATGAAAGACCGGAGAAACAGAGGGATGAGAGACGGTTGGAGGAAGCGACGGAGGAAAGGGAGGAATGGCTGGGAACTCGTCATACTATGAAGGCTGTACAAAGGAGTACAGATAAAATAACACTCAGTTGTGGATAATATGTAAACAGCTGGATGTATATATTAATAAATGAATCATGAATGAAAAAATATATAAATTACTACACTAATGGTAGGTTGAACAAGGAATACAAATGTATAAATCAATTGTAGAAATACATGAACTGACTACATGAATTCTGTATAGAAATGGATAGATAGACTCAAAGACAAACAACAGACAAAAACAAATACACAAAGAGATATGCAGATTGATAAAAAAAGACCTAACAACCGTATAAAATAAACATGAAGAGAATAAAGCCGATAAATAAGAATAGCAAAAAAATGAGACAGTAAAAGTACACAACGAAATTAATAATTAGGAAAAAAATGAAAGAGAATGTAAGAGGACATGAAGATGTGAAAAATAAATAAGAGAAGATAAAGGAAAAACACGATGAAAGAAAGGGAGAAGGAGAGAAAGGAATGAAAACATAACACACAAAGGCAGGAAAATGAAAGAGAAAGTAATAAGCACGAAGAAATGGATGACGATAGGAAGGAAGAAAGAGAAAAAGAACTTCCAATGAAAAAAATATGAAGGTAAAAGAAGAACATGAAGAAAAGAAAGAAACAAAAACTGAGAAAAACACAAAAACAAAGATCATCCTTCAATAAAAAAAAAATTGAAAAAGAAAAGAAAAGAACACGAATAAATAACCTAAAAAAAAAACACACATAGCAAGAAAACTAACAGACACCCATCTCCACAAAACAATAAAAAATACAAACAAACAAACAAACAGCTAACTAAAATTAAAAACTCCAGCCAACGACCTCCGGCAGCGCTCCCGACCCCGCCCTTACCTCCGGCAGCGCTCCCGACCCCGCCCTTACCTCCGGCAGCGCTCCCGACCCCGCCCTTACCTCCGGCAGCGCCCCCCCTCCCCTCGACCCCGCCCTTACCTCCGGCAGCGCTCCCGACCCCGCCCTTACCTCCGGCAGCGCTCCCGACCCCGCCCTTACCTCCGGCAGCGCTCCCGACCCCGCCCTTACCTCCGGCAGCGCTCCCGACCCCGCCCTTACCTCCGGCAGCGCTCCCGACCCCGCCCTTACCTCCGGCGAGCCGTAGAGAAGGCACTGCACGCCCTCCTCGCAGTCCGTCCGCGCCGCCCGCACCCGCCACCACGCGGCGCTCCGGTCGTGGCACACGATCTCCTTCTCCGCGCACTGGGCCTGCATTGGGGGGGAGGGGGGAAGAGAGGGGGGGAGGGATGGGGGAAGAAAGGGAAGAGGGACGGAGGGAAAGAGAGGGGAGGGTTGAGAGTGGGGGAAAGGAGGGGAGAGGGAAAGAAAGAAAGAGAGAGGGATAGAAAGGAAGAGGGAAAGAGGGGGAGAGGAGGGAAGAGGGCAAGATGAGGAAGGGAAAAAGGAAGAGAAGAATAAAGGGGAATGGAGCGGATACGGGAAGAGAAAGGAGGGAAGGGGGAGACGGGGATGGAAGGGGAAAACGGGGAGCGAGATGGAAGAAAGGGTATGGGAAAAGCGGGGAGGAAGGGAAAGAGGGAAGGGAAAGGGGTTGGAAGAAAGGGGGAGGGGGAAGAGAGGAAGGAGGGAAAGGGCGATGGGGAAAAGGGAGAAAGAAATGGGGAAAATTAGAATGAGAAGGGGGAAAAGGAGGTAGAGATAGGTAAAAAGTGGAAGGGAGGGGAAGGGAAAATAGAGAAGAAAGAGGAAAACAGTGGAGTGGAGGAGGGAAAAAGGAGATGGGAATAAAGAAGGGAGACAGGGAAAAGGAATGTATGTATTAGTAAAAACAATTTATTGCGTATTTTCATTAACTATTTTGCGTATCTTTTGACGCAGGGAATAGAATAATAGGTATTTCTATTTACATTCCAATGCAACAAAAAGCGCCTTCGTTATATCTCTTTTAATCATTACCTTACCAGAGCTTAGTATCACTGTATAACAAAATGGCACATAACCCCATACCATTAACAAAAACAAGACCCCCATAATTGTAATGAATAAACAAATAAACAAACAAATAAATAAATAATAAACAAATAGGATACTTCTCACATGACCAATGAATAAACAGGAGGCCCACCTTGGCGCACGTGTGCATGAGGAAGGGCGGCAGCAGCGTGGGCAGGCAGGGGCGCACCTCCTTCGGCCGCTCCACGTGAGGCACCTCCGGCAGAAGGTTCAGCTCCTCGCCGAGGCCTTCCGCGCCGTCGCCCAGCCCGCCGAGGCCGCCTAGGCCTCCGTGGTCCTTCTGGATGGGGGAGGGGGCGTTGGTCAAGTCGTGAAGTTAATACGGCGAGATGCACCAATAGAAAGGGTTAGCAACAATAGGAAATATGAGACTAATGTAGTTTTTTTCTCTTATTCTCTCTCCCTCTCTACGTACGCACACGCACGCACGCGCGCACACGCACACGCACACACACACACACACACACACGTACACACACACACACACGTACACACACACACACACACACAAAACACCCCCCCCCCCCACACACACACAAACACACACACACACACACACACACGCACACACACACACACACACGCACACACACACACACACACCAAATAAAGCACTTCTTTCCCCACCCCCAAACCTCTATCTCCCACCTAACCCTACCCTCCCTTCCCCTTCACCCCCTTTCCCTTCTATCCCCTCCTTCCCTTCCCACGCCCACTTCCCTTCCCTGCCCCCTCCCTCTTCCCTCGCCCTTCCCCTCCCCCTATATCGAAAACACACACACACAGACACACACACCTTTCGTCGATCAATTAATTATTCACGGCGCCAAAATCGCGCCCACCTCAAAAGCCCCGTAATCGTTAACCTGTCGCCATTCTTCATTAACGTCAGATAATAATGGTGGGTTTGGGATATGGGTGAATTTGACGACGGAGGGGAGGGGAGGAGGGAGGGGAGGGGAGGGGAGGAGGGAGGGGGAGGGGAGGGGAGGAGGGAGGGGGAAGGGAGGGAGAGAGGGTTTGACAGGTGTGCGTCTGTTTGTGATACTTCGGTTTGTTTGTTGAATTTTAATCTCTCTCTCTCTCCCCTCCTTCCTTCATCCTCCCTTTCTCTCCTCATTCCCTCTCCCTCCCTTTTCACTCTTCATTCCCTCTCCCTCCCTTTCTCTCCTCATTCCCTCTCCCTCCCTTTCTCTCCTCATTCCCTCTCCCTCCCTTTCCTCATTCCATCTCTCTCTTTTCTTCGCTCATTCCATCTATCTTATTTTCTTTCCTTATTCCCTCTCTGTGTCCCTTCCCCTCCTCATTCCCCTCTTAATTCCTCTTCTTTCCCTTCCTCTTCTCACTTTATCTCTCTCCCCCTCTCCTCATTTTCTCTCTCCTTCTCATATCCCCTAACTCTTCTTACTCTCCCCTCTCTCATTCTGCATCTCACTCCCTCTCTTCCCTTCTCCCTTCACACATTTACTCTCACTGTTTTCCACTCATCATTCCCCACCCTCTCCTTCCTCATTTCCTCCTTCATCTCCTCATCTCCCTATTTTCTCCTTTCCTCTATTTATTTCCTTCCCACACCTTCGTTTCCTCATTCTCCCATCTCCCTTCTTCTCTCCATACCCTCTATTTTCCATCCTCTCATCATTTCATATTTCCTTTCCTTACCCCATTAACTCTCCCTCCCTCCTTTTTTCATCTCATCACCCTTTCATTTCCCCTCTTTCTTCCTTTTCTCATTCCATCTCTTTTCCTTCTTCTCCTCATTTTCCTTCCACATTCCGTTCGTCTCCCCTCCTCTCGTCATTCCTTACTTCTCCCTTCTCATCCTCTTTCCCTCCCCTTTCATCACCCTCCCTTCCTCTTCTCCCCTCATCTCTTCCTTCCTCTCTCCATCCCCTCTTTTTCCCCACCTTTCTCTCCCAATTCCCTCTCTATCTCCTATTTTACCCCACCTCCCCCTTCCCCCATTTCTCTCTCTCTCCTCTTTCCCCCTTCTCCCCCACCATTTCCCCTTCCAATGCATACTCAGATGCAACTATGCCTACCTATATAGCCCCATCCCCCCCCCGTACAACCACCGCCACCGCCTCGCCACCCCCCTCCCCACCCCCACGTGCACGCCTCGCCACCCCGCGCACGTGCAGGAGCGGGCGGGCGGCGCGCGTGAATACACAAGGGCGCCTAACCAACCGAGACCCGTTGAGTACAGCCAACCAACCCATCGAGAAGCGAGAATTTAAAGTGAAAAAACGCATAATAAAAATTAGTGTATAAGTAACTTGAAGAAGAATGGAGAGGGAAAATAAGGAAAAATAGAAGGGGAAAAAAACAAAGAATAAATTGGAAAGAAAAGAAAAAAGAAAGAATAGAAAAAACAAATCGCAAAAAAATCCACACACACGCATAACAAGAAAAAAAAGAGTAGAAACAAAGAGAGAGAGAAAAGATGAGAAAAAGCAAAGGCGCCGAGATGCCCCCGCGTGCGCTGGCTCCAACATGCGTTATTCAAGCGAGCCGCCCCTGCATTAGTAAAGGATTGCCAGCCAGCCAGCCGGGGGCGTAGTGGGGGGACATGAGCGTCCGTGTGTGCGTATGGGGGCGCTTGAGTATGAGTTGTGTGTGTGTGTGTGTGTGTGTGTGTGTGTGTGTGTGTGTGTGTGTGAGTGTGTGTGAGTGTGTGTGAGTGTGTGTGTGTGTGAGTGTGTGTGTGTGTGAGTGTGTGTGTGTGTGAGTGTGTGTGTGTGTGAGTGTGTGTGTGTGTGAGTGTGTGTGTGTGTGAGAGTGTGTGAATGTGTGAGTGTGTGCGTGTGTATGTGTGTGCCCTAATGAGCGATGTAGGTTTAAATGTGCGTCCGCGAGGGAGTGCGTGCCGGCGTGCGACTGAACGTGTGTGTTCGTATGTGCGTGGGCGTGTTGGGCGTCTGTTTACTCGCGCCAGTCCGCGCGTAATTCAGCGTAAGTGCATACGCGTATTAGCTTGCACATGTGTGTGTTTGCTCTCGTTTGCGCGCTGAGAATACGTAATTAACCTTCTTTTGTCGTGTGATGCGATGTACGCCAGTGGAGGAGGAAGAGGAAGCGAGAGGATGGAAGGAGACAGAGACGGAGCAGAAGTTGTAGTAGTAGTGGTAGTGGGGGGGGGGTGGAGGAGGAGGAGGAGGAGGAGGAGGAGGAGGAGGAGGAGGAGGAGGAGGAGGAGGGGGGAGGAGGAGGAGGAGAGGAGGAGGAGTAAGAGGGGAGGGAGGGAGGGAGGGAGGGAGGAGGAGGGGGAGGGGGGGAGGAGGAGGAAGGGGGGGAGGGGGAGGGGAAGAAGAGAGGAGGAGGAGGAGGAGGAGGAGAGGAGGAGGAGGAGGAGAAGGAAGAAGGAAGAGGAGGAGGAGGAGGAGGAGGAGGAGGAGGAGGAGGAGGAGGAGGAGAAGAAGGAGGAGGAGGAGGAGGAAGAGGAGGAGAAGGAAGAGGAGAGAGAGAGGAGGAAAAGAGAGGAAGGAGAGGAGAAGAAGAAGAAGAAGAAGGAGAGAAAAGAAGGAGAGAAGGAAGAAGGAGGAGGAGGAGATGGAAGAGGAGGAGGAGGAGGAAAAGGAGGAGGAGGAGGAAGAGGAAGAAGAGGAAGAAGAAGAGGAAGAGAAGGAGGAGGAAGGAAGAGGAAGAGAAGGAGAAGGAGGAGGAAGAGGAGAAGGAAAAGGGACAGGAAAAGAAAAAAGAGAAGGAGAAAGAGGAGGAAAAGGAAAAAGAAAGGTAGCAATAGGAAAAAAGCAGTATAGAGAATGCAAAGCAGATGAGAAAAATATAAAATGAGAGAAAAAAAAAACAAAATCAGGAAGAAAAAGACGAAGATAGAAAGGTAGAAAGTAAAGAGGAGGAATAATCAGAGAACAAACAACTGTTAAAAACAAGTAATTCAAAAACAGATAAAGTGATGAATTGATAAAAGAACAATACCAAAGAAGATCATAAAAAAATACAATAAATAAAATAAAAACTTGGGAGACTAAAAGAACTCAGCCAATGTAAACCAGCGAAAATGAAGCGATATTAATAAAACGGACTAATATTGACACAATTTAACTGCCAAGGCTTTAATCAGCTCATTAACAAAAAACACGCATGGAGCACAGCTTGCGTTTGCCGGAAGTGGAAATGAAAGAGGAGGAGGAGGAGGAGGAGGAGGAGGAGGAGGAGGAGGAGGAGGAGGAGGAGGTGGAGGAGGAGGAGGAGGAGGAGGAGGAGGAGGAGGAGGAGGTAGAGAAGGCGGAGGAGGAGGTAGAGAAGGCGGAGGAGGAGGTAGAGAAGGCGGAGGAGGAGGTAGAGAAGGCGGAGGAGGAGGAGGGAGGGAAGGGAGGGAGGAGGGAAGAAGGAGAAATAAAGTAAAGGGAGGGAGGAGGGAGGAGGGAGGGAGGGAAGGGAGGAGGGAGGGAGGGAAGAAAATAACATTACTGATAAAGAAAATTTCAAGTGAAAGAGTATGACAAATTGAATAAAAATATGAAATTTTGAATATCAATAAAGAAGAAGAAGAAAAAAACAAGAAAAAAAGAGGTCGCACCTCCCTTCCCCTCCCCTCCATCAAGAACAATAGTTCCGCCAACATCAAATTGATCATGGCAAGTTACGCCACAATATAACGCGGCCACACACACAGGCCTCATTCCCCCCCTTCCCCTCCTTCTACAATAAGCAGCACACAATCCCTTCCTATACCCTTTCCTACCTCTTCTGCTTACCTCTCTCCTCTCTTTTGTTGCAATACTTTTACCTCCTTTTCTTTTACATCCTTTCTTTCCCTTCTTTACATTCTCTCTCCCCACACTTTTCTCTTCCTTTTCATTCCTTCTCCTATTTGCCTTTACTATCTTCCTCACTCTCTATCTTCCTGTTCTTCCTTCACTTCACTTCCCTCTTTCTTTTCTTTCTTCGCTCTTCCTTGTTCTTTTCCTTCTTTTCGTCCTTCTTTCTCCTCTCTTCTTTTTAGTCATTTATTTCCATCTAATCTGTTTTTATCCTCTTTATATGGGCTGAGAGAGAGAGAGAGAGAGAGAGAGAGAGAGAGAGAGGAGAAAGAGGAGAGAGAACAGAAAGAGGAGAGAGAAGAAAAGAGAAAGAGGAAAGAGAAGAGAAGAGAAGAGAGAGGAGGAAAGAGAGGAGAGAGAGAGAGAGAGAGAAAGAGAGAGAGAGAGAAGAGAGAGAAGAGGAGAGAGAGAGAGAAAGAGAGAGAGAGAGAAGAGAAGAGAGGAGAGAGAAGAGGAGAGAGAGAAGAGAAGAGGAGAGAGAGAGGAAAGAGAGAGAGAAGAGAAAGAGAGAGAGAGAGAGAGAAAGAGAGAGATGATAAAGAGAGAGAGGAGAAAGAGGAGAAGAAGGGAGGAGGAGAGAGAGAGAGAAAGAGAGAGAGAGAGAAAGAGGAGAGAGAGAAAGAGAGAGAAGAGAGAGAGAGAGAGAAAGAGTAGAGTAGAGAGAGAGAGAGAGAAGAGAGAGAGAGAGAGAGAGAGAGAGAGAGAGAGAGAGAGAAAGAGTGAGAGAAAGAAAAAGAGTGAGAGAAAGAAAAAGAGAGAGAAAAAAAAAGAGAGAGAAAGAGAGAGAGAGAGAGAAAGAAAGAGAAAGAGAGAGAGAGAGAGAGAAAAGAGGGAACCTGACAGATGCATAGTACATGGCATTACAATAACAAAATACCAATTAAAATCACATCAGCAATCAACTAAACCACTCGCACTCACAAACACACACACACACACCTGCACAACCCACCCCCTTTGTTCCTCTGAACTCACCTTGCTCCCGTGCTTCTTGGAGCCGTGTTTGGAACCCGCTCCCGATCTCCTGTGGGACGACTTGGAAGATGAGCCCCCGCCCGCCTTTTGAGGACTCCCAAGCTTAGCCAGGTGGGCTGGCTTGGGAGGTGAGGACAACTTCTCCCCAGCAGCAGGCTGAGAGGGGCTGGTGGAGTCATCCTTCGGGGTTACTTGCTCTGGGGTGTCGGTGGCCTTGCCCTCCTCACCTGTTGCTCCCGCTCCCTCTGTGGCTTCTGACAAGACCTCTATCAGCGGGGGTTTCACTTTCTTCGATCTGGGGAAGAGGGAAAAGGAACAGGAGAGATGCAGGTGCTCTATGAAAAGTGAATATCTAGAGATAGATAAGGGAATATATAGATAGAGGGACAGATATATAATAACAGAAATAAACAGAAAAAGAAAGGTTAATAATAGGCCTAAATAGACACACCGGCTATCATATAGACACGTACCTCATTATTCTGTGACTCATCGTCTCTGGCATATGGTGAATCACATGATCCGTGAAGGTATAAACCGAGGATGTGTTCGAGGTAAAGATGAGGTTGGAGAGCACTCTACTTGATGCTATTCTTGCCGGGCACAAATTGCTATCTACTATGAGGTGGTCCCTCCGCACGGGCATGAGGCCTGGACTTGATCGCTTGTCTTTTTCCTGCCAGGTGCTGCGGTGCTGGCGAATCTTCTCATACTGCATTGCTGCCAGCAGGAGGAGCCATCGCCTGTTGAAGAAAAATAGGAAAGACAAGCACCTTTTATTAAAAAACTGTATATATCTATTATGTTTACTTGTCAAATCTCCAAATTATATACTTTTTAAGAGCTGAAATAATCTTGCAATAAAGGTTTTGAAGTCTGGTAGAACCCCAACTTTTTCACAAATACACTTACTGAGTTAGCAAGTGATCTTTCTTGAAGGTCTGGACTTCACAGGGACTCAGATCAATGAACCGAAGAAATGAAAAACACCGGTTTGACTTCCCTGTTAAGAGTAAAATAAAATAAACAGTTCCATAAGTAAGGAAAATATATGCACAGTATATCTGTTGTGTAGACATATAAGTAAAAGACATTATAAAAAAAAGAGTAATGAGAACAGGTCTTGCAATACAAATCTATTTCATTAGAATATTTCAAGACATGGCCACACCAACAATTTCATTCACTTTAAAATCTCCCTTGTATATAAAAAAAAGGAACAATTACCTCACACAAAAACACAGGTAATGCACAAGAATTACAGTACCAACACTAATGTGGATAATAACACTACTAACCTTCCTCCTTCAAACTAGAATGCATATAGTGTGGATTGAACACTGACAGCTTGTTATAGAGCCAGTGGTGTTGACTGGGGTTGTCTCTGATGAGGCACACATCCCGGAACACCAACTTGGGCAAGTTGTAAGGCTCAGGCTGCATTGTGTAGGGGGAGCGCACTTCTCGTCTCTCTAGGAGTTCAGGGTGGTTGCACACCTATCGGGGAGGGAGTTTTGGGATTATTGGTCAATTTTATTTTGAGGCTTTTAACAGCTGATCATATTTGCTGGGTGGTATCTGTTGTTTACAACTATTGATAATGTTGTCCTGCACATAGTATTTGCTGTTACAATTAAAGTTGAGGTGTGGTGTATGTTGGCTTTAGAGAGTTATGTGTGTGACAGATACCGAGACTGAAGTGTAATGGTTGTTATTGGCAATGACAAGCTATGTGCAAAAAAAGTTATGATAGTGTTTTGTTCTATTGCTTCTCATTCATGTCTCAAAAAGAGAGACAGAAAGAGGTATGAATTACCATTCAACCTATGAATTATGCAGAAAAAATCTGAATACTAACAGTAATAACATCAAAAATAAGGATTAGCAATTCCTAATCCATTCCTTATTCACCTTCCTGAACTGCATGACCAGATTCATGAGTGACGAGGTGACTGATGTTTGCTGTGATGAGGGACCCATAGAAGAACGTAGGAGTTCGTCAATGCTGATTTTGTTCTTGAGGCCATTGTAGAGAAACTTCTGCCTTAGGGTAAGTGGGCAGTACATCATGATCTGCAGGAGAGTAAATTAGCAACAGAAATAGAATTAAAAATAATCTAGATGATTTTTAATACCTTATAACTGTTTAAATTCAAGATATAATCAGCTTGTAAAAATCATATTTCAGTTATGGTGTGTCAGTTACAGGGTGTAAATTAATTTCTTTGTCTATTTTCTAAAGATATTCATAAGGTGCAACACAGAAAAAGAAAAAAAGAATGGATTCTTTTTTATATATTATAGAAAAAAATCAGAATAAATATACAAATACGACAATCTGCTTTACCTCAATCTTGTCTGAAAGCTCATTCTCAACCTCTGTTTTTACTCTTCTCAACATGAATGGCTTGAGAATCATGTGGAGTCGATTCAAGTGCTCTGCAAAGAGGCCAAGTGGAAATATTAAATATAATTTACCTCAAAAAATTCTATATATTCTCTATAGGACAGCAAAATGTAGTGACATGGTTTCTGACCAAAAAAATTACTGTTCAAATTTGCCCAGGGGGAATAAACAAATTCTGATTACATAGATCGTGACTAGTTGTTTCTTAGGAATTTATAATATTCACTTACACAGTAACATTTCAAAACCCACAAACCCACAATACACATTATGTGCTTTCTTACTACTATTTCAGCCTTACACAAGTAAAAATATTCTTGCATAATGTTCATAACTAAAAATATGATTCCCATATACCTAGCATCAAATTTTTTTCATTCCAGTTCTCCAACATCTCCCATTATGACTCTCACTTTGATCGCACATCCCAAACCCAAACAAAATCCCAAACTCACTCTCGTCCACGTGTGTTTTGTTCTCTACGTGACCTTCAATGTCCTTGCTGAACCATTCATTGAACCACAGGTGAGAGTCGAACAGGGAAGGCATGATGAAGTGAAGGAGAGCCCACAGCTCTGCCATGCTGTTTTGGATGGGAGTTCCTGAGAGTAGCAGTCGGTTGCGGCAGCTGAAGCCCAGAAGGAGCTTCCATCTCTGGCTGTATGTTGAGCACAGCAAGAAATGCAAAAATTAATACTGAGTTGAGCACAGGAGGAAACCAAATATTCAAAGCTCAGACTAAATGGTAATTTTTCATAAGCTGAAGAAAAATCTAAATCTTTGATCAAACAAATCTAGTTTCAAAGACAACCAACCGTTAAAGACTTTCTATAGCTAATGGATTATGTCAAACTTGCTCTAGTTATGCAAACAGAATGATAATCAAGACAGCACTTTTAACTGTTAAAAAATCAAAATATCAAAACCATATATCTCCAATTACATTAATATGAACCTTAAATACAAATTCTAAAAAGTTCTTTACAGCATCAAAACAATGGATCTTTGTTATAATGAAATACATGTTATTCTCTGTACAAAGGCATGCATCATACAGATTACCAAGCCAAGAACACACCTGTTGATGCTCTTGATGGCCTGAGCCTCATCAAGGACCATGTAATTCCACTTGAGGCGGTTGAGGAACCTAAAGTCCTGGATGACGATCTGGTAGCTTGT
>NC_051389.1:16294222-16303494 GCF_015228065.2 Penaeus monodon
TTATAAAATTATTCTTCAACTATAAACTTCAATCATATGAAAACCAAAAATAAATAAAAACTATCAATTGCACAACAGCAAGCAACATTAATGATGCAAATTTCTCACCTCTAGGATTTCCTTGTCCATTTTACGTTGTTCCTCTGCCTCCCTCTCAGCTCTTCTGTTCTGCTCCTTCAAGATGCGGTCAAACTTCTTCCATTCGCCTTGCATAGTTCTTGTGAGTCGCTTCAGCATCCACACTTTGTCTTTAACTGTTTTCTGGCTCTAAGAATTGCAAGAGGAAAATAAGAAAGGTAGATATAGTGATAAAACTAGGGAATGTAATACTGACTTATAAATTAACTACTGAAAAAAAAAAAAAAAAATTATAATGGCAATGATAGCAAACTATATAACAGAGCTCACCAAATCTAGGTAAATAAATAAAGAAACAGAACCCAATGCAACTTAATTTACTGTAGATGAGAAATAAATAAAAAATAAAAAACTGAAGTATATTGCCCTCACCTGTAAGGCCTTCTGTCTACACACACGCATGCACCCTGTGGCCATGCGCTTGCAGTTCTGGAGTACCTCCTTGCGGAAAGAGGCCTTGGATTTCTGGCAACGGCCCACCTCCTTTTTGGCCATCAGCACCCATAACTTGTGTCTGCGCATGGTCAGGGCCTGGGAAGAAAATATAATGAAAGTAAGTCTAAAAAGGTTTATGGGGAGTAGGATGATAATGATATGAATATATGAAATGATGATGGATAATTTTAATGGTGAAAAGGATAGTGTGATATTGAAGAAGATAGAATAGTATGACAAAATGATAATCTGAGGATAAATAAGATGATGAAATGAAAGGAAAGATTTGAGAGAGAAAAGGACTGTGGTGTACAGAACTTCAACACAATGATTCATAGCAGAAGAAATAATAAAAGAAGTACATGCTGCGCAGTCATAATCTCCTCCTATGATCAGCGGTGAGCAAGATGTGAAGTATTTGAATTATCAGTACATGATAAAAGCAAAAGTTTTGACTACATACAACATCTATTCACTACTAAATTGTAATTATGATGATCAAAGTAAAAAAAATTTCTTTGATCTATAAATCTATTTATCATTTTATTATTATCATTATTATATATATATATATTTTTTCTTCTTTTTCTTTTTCACTAAAATACACAAAATAATATAAAAATAACATCCTGCTTAATAATCCCTAAAAAAAAAAAAAAATTGGACCACCACCTTTACTCTTACTAACAACAATCACCAACAAAAAAATGGACTATCAACTATAACAAAATTCTTCCAACCTGCGCATCCAGTTTCTTGGGCTTCTTATCCTTCTTGCTGCCCCTCCCTCGTCCCTTAACAGGTATGGAGAGGTCATCAGAAGCATCATCAGGGAAGCTGTGCAAGCTGTCCTCATTCTGTGCAAGAGGGCTCTGATGAGAGATCAAGAGAACAAACAAAACGGACCGGCGTTACAGTGTGTTTTCTCTTTTCTCTTTCTTCTACAAGAATTCGCTTATTAATTTAGTGTTGCTTGTATAATTATCGTAATTGTAGTTTTTTTTTTTTTTTTTTTTAATCAGTGGGCTGTGTTTATCAATATAATTTACACTGCTGTCATCACTGTTAACCCAATCACCCCGGATTTATGTTCTGTCCCTTGTAGGTTTTTGTGAATTTTGTTACATACAGATGGCTCCACATGTGCTCAGCCTCCAAGGAGTCTATCAGTAGGCCCTACTGACTGATCTTGATTTCCCCATTCCTTGAATTGGCGGGAAAATGCGTTTTTCCTTTTAATACAATTGATATCAATACTGTTATTATTGTTATTGATGTTATGATTATTAAAGTATTATTAAAATCTTGTTAAAAATTTAAGACAATGAAATAATGCAAAAGATCCTTTCCAAAAGTCAAGGAAAAGGGTAAACAGGTGAGAAAGGTAGGACTAATAAGTGACCCTTGATGACTAAGCACTTGTAGAGCCATCTATGTGTGAATACAATAAATAAACCTGTGTTACAGTGGGCATGGCATGTATTCTTGCCAAACGTGGCGATTGGGTTAAAAGATAGAATGAGGAACACTTTCACTCTTCTTTATCTCTCTTTCTCATGTACATTTATGAATTTATCATCATTACTCTGATAAAAGACTGAAGAAATGAGAAATAAGAAGTATAAGTACTTTTTCTGTCCTTTTTTTTTTTTTTTTTTTTGGGGGGGGGGAGATACTAAACTTTTTCTTTCATTATTTACATCATCACTATTATTTCCATACTTATTGCTGTCCTTCTATTAAAGAAAGAAATGAAAGTCTCTTCTTTTTCCTTAGATTTTTTGTTTAAATTCTAATTATCACTTCACATTAATTCACATTCATTAATTTCTTTATTTTTGTGTATGTTATTTATACACAGACTTAATCACGATTTTCCTTAGTCATATGTCTGTTTATGCAAAATAAATAATTATAAAAGGTACCAATATTCTCATTACATTAGCAGAGAGAAAGAGGTTTTCTAAATCATCATCAGTCTGGTATTCTTAATATTGCGCAGATAAGTGTACAACCTAAGCTTGATTTCATTGGCTCATTTATATACACATTTGTAAACTTACGAATGTATTTCTGCTTAGCGTGGTAATGCAGGCTCAATAAGTTATGGTATGATAACCTAGAAAATGTCCCTTTGAACCATAATAAGAAGTAGACTTGTTAGGTTAGATTATGTTAAAATTTGAGAACATTCCCTTGAAATTTGTCAAAGTAATCACAGAATTAGAGATATCAGGTCACACTAGATGAGCAAGCCTTTTCTTTAAGAATTGAAATTAGGCTTTTAGAACTATTAGTAGGTTTGCCTCAGTTACAAGTTGTCCAGATGGGATAGATAACTTGGCTACAATACTAGCTTGACTTCTTATGTCTATTAAAATATTTCAATATGATTTACATAAAATTTGCTTTGAATGCAATAAAGTTATTTATATTTCTTATGTGTATCAAATGAAGTAGGCTATATATAAAGAACATGTTGATTTTTTTTTTCTTACTCTATCTGCTTCTGCTTTTTTCCCACTGATTTCTTGCCCATTTTTGTTAGTGCATAACTAAGAAAAAGAAAACAAAATATATCTAACAAAACTCTTACATCTGCATCAAGTTCATCCTCTTCCTCTTCCTTCTTTAACTTCTTTTTTAGCTTCTCTTTCTCCTTTTTCTCTTTGTTCTTTTTTCTCCTTGACCCAGCCATGAATCGCTGGTGTTCTGGGTATTTGTCAACACGCGAGAGCAAGCCAGCACTATAGTATAGGTAGCCTCGATTCTGAGGAAAGAAAAAGAATTTTATCAACTGAGTAAAAGGATGAAAAAAAGGAATCACAATCAAAGAAAGAAAGAAAGAAAGAAAGAAAGAAAAAAAGAAAAAAATGGTGAAACAATAACATAACATATATGAAACTTAAGAAAATTAATTATTTCAGAATAAAAAGGTTAAACATCATGCAACCTTCAGATTACATCCCAGTACCATATATTCTATGTGAATTCTTTATAATCCAAAGAACCCCATACCTCTTCATTCTGGTAAAAGTGTGACTGGTGATGCTTGCGGAGGCGGTGTTCCCTGAGCATGTTCTCCAGGTCAGCAGGCGTGAGCTCTGGTCCGTCCTCATTTTCTGTGTCATTCTCGGTCTCAGAGGAGGATGAGGACGACGACACCAGCACGTCCTTCAGCCATTGTCTTTTGCGACGGACGCCCAAAAAGTTGTATAGGTGTGATTTGTCATTTTCTCTCTCTGTGCGGAGGAAGAAAACATAGTCTTATGATGAAGCTCTGATAATGAAGCTCATTAAAACAAATTATCTCCAATTGAATATGATTTAGAAAATTAAATCAACAAATGTGGAAAAATCCTCTCACACATTAAGTTTTCCAGAAGACAAGTTATTTTGTTGACATAATTCACATCATAAATAAAAGGAAAAAAAAAACAAAAAAACCCTGCATAGTCCTCTTGCCATTGATCTCTAACTTTGGTTCCTTTACTAAACCTTTACAACGTACATAATTATAATAAATACAATACATCCACAAACTTACCGTCTTTTGTCCGCGATATACCATTCTTCAAGGATATACTTCCTTCAACGTCTGATTCTGATGCTGTGTCATCACTGTAAATAAAATCAGGATGAAGACATGTTCTCTTCTTATTCAAATATCTTTAAGGTTATAAATCAAAGTACTTAGTACAGCATCCAATCGTGATATGTGTTCATCTTTTATAAGGTAAAATAAAATTAGGTTTTGTAATATAACTAAATAGGTACGATGATAATGACTGATCATCTTCCAAAAGCCCATATGAACTTCCTTCCAACAAAACCCCTTAAATACAGCTTATACACCAGATGGATATCCCAGAGAGAAGGCCATATATCAACTACAAATCATTCCCACTATACCTAATACTAGCCCCCCCCCCCAACTCCACCACTACCCCTGGCACCTAAGCCTCACCTGACGGGTTGGTTGATGACCTGTTCCACGTAGTTGAGAAATGGGTCGAGCTTGAGTGCCTGTTCTAGACGCTGGATGTGCAGGGGCTTCGAAAACTCTGCATCCTCCATGCTCAAGACCTACAAAGGAGACAGGGAAA
The DNA here is from genome assembly GCF_015228065.2 of Penaeus monodon. Lineage (NCBI taxonomy): Eukaryota > Metazoa > Arthropoda > Malacostraca > Decapoda > Penaeidae > Penaeus > Penaeus monodon. Next base: position 16,298,902 of record NC_051389.1, read on the forward strand.
TGGTCAAAGGGAATATCTAGGGGGAGGGGGGGGGGGAAGAGAGGAAACTGACTGGGGAGAATCAAATCTCATCAGTTAAAGGAAATAGATGATAAACACCAATGGGAATAATGAAAGTTGTTAAGGGGAAGATTGCAAAGTAAAAGGAAACTGATTACAAGAAATAAGAGGGGAACTGATTAGAGGGAATAGAATAATATAACTGGAGGCACTAAATGGGAAATAAGGAGAAAATAAGGGGAGGACTGATTAGAAGCAATAAAGGGAATTAACAAGAAGGGGAAAAGGGGTCTTGATTAGAGGGAGAAAAGGGAACTAAAAGGAGAGGAGAAACAATAAAAAAAATAATAATAATAATAAAAAAAATAAATAAATAATTAAATAAATAACAATAAATAAATAAAGTGGAGACTGATAGGAGAGGCTTCCAGTACGGCTATTTTGATAAGGTTGATTTCAACTAAAGAAAAATAAGAGCTCAACATGATGAAAAAATAAATAAATAAATAAATAAAACAAAGGAAAGAAAAAAGGGAGAAATAACACGAAAATGAGAATGTGCGAAGGATGATTTTTAAAAAAATGATTACAAGTTATAACTAAGGCACAAAACTAGGCTTAATCAAAATAGCAGTATAAACTCTTAAAAAACACGTTTATAAGTAAACAAACACTTTCTATTTCATGTATATTCTTCATATAATAAAAACTGATGAAAATAATAATAATAATAATAAAAAATAATCATTCCAATCATATTCTATTCTTGCCCTTTCTTCCGTGAAAGAAAACGATACCTTTGAGATTTAGGATTCGTCTGGCTTTCTCCTATTTCTTAGAAGAGACATTTCTAAGACAGCTCCCTCTTCTTTTACAAATATGTATATAAAGCCCCCCCACCCCCCTTTTTTTTTTTCTTCTTCTTCTTCTTCTTCTAAATCTCTACTTCTATAATATGTACCCAAATACATTTTTTTAAAAATGAATACAAAAGAGCAAACACAATAATAACAATAAATTAATAAACAAAGAAATAAATAATTCCATGTTTTTTTCTGCGCTTTCTAGCATGAAAGAAAACAACACCTTTAAGATCAAGTATTCCTCTAGTTTTTCTCCTGTTTTTGGAGAAAGAGACATCTCTAAGACAGAGCCTCCTTTTCTTTAACAAATATGTATATAGAGCCTTTTTTAAAACAAATATCTACTTCTTTTATATGTAGCCTATACATAATTTTCAAAAAGTAAAAAGTAAAAAAAAAAATAATAATAAATAATAATAATAATAATAATAACAATAACAATAACAATAACAATAACAATAACAATAATAATAATAATAATAATAATAATAATAATAATACATATATATATACATGTATGTGATTATATATATATATATATATATATATATATATATATATATATATATATGATATAGATATAGATATAGATATAGATATAGATATAGATAGATAGATAGATAGATAGATAGATAGATAGATAGATAGATAGATAGATATAGATATAGATATAGATATAGATATAGATATAGATACAGACAGACAGACAGACAGACAGACAGACAGACAGACAGACAGACAGACAGACAGACAGACAGACAGATAGATAAATAGATAAATAGATAAATAGATAAATAGATAAATAGATAGATAGATAGATAGATAGATAGAGACAGACAGACAGACAGACAGACAGACAGATAGATAGATAAATAGATAAAAAGATAAATAGATAAATAGATAGATATTTCATTATCTTGCCATATTCTTCTTAGTCATTCAGCCCTGTCATTAAGTCTAATCTATCAATCCTGTGGCAGCTATTATCTTAAAACAGTTTTTTATCAATTATTACTGATATATCATTACTAATCTACTCTGGTGGGGACGCGGTGGCCGAATGGTTAGAGCGTCGGACTCAAGACTGTCACGACGGTAATCTGAGTTTGAGGGTTCGAGTCACCGGCCGGCGCGTTGTTTCCCTTGGGCAAGGAACTTCACCTCGATTGCCTGCCTAGCCACTGGGTGGCCAAGCCAGCCCAAGTCAGTGCCGGGTAAACAGAGATGGTGACTCGATAAAAAAAAAAAAAAAACACCGGGCGGAAGGCAATGGCAAACCACCGCTCTAAAATTGCCAAGAAAAATCATGGAAGCCCATGATCGCCAAGGCCGCGGTGGCCGAATGGCTAGAGCATCGGACTCAAGACTGTCACGACGGCAATCTGAATCCGAGGGTTCGAGTCACCGGCTGGCGCGTTGTTCCCTTGGGCAAGGAACTTCACCTCGATAGCCTACCTAGCCACTGGGTGGCCAAGCCAGCCCAAGTCAGTGCTGGTCCCAAGCACGGATAAAAAGAGAGAATGATTACCTAAAAGGTAGCACCGGCACTCTCCGTGGAAAGGAACTGGGGACCCCACCACGTACTCACTCCAAGAGCATCACAACATGAAAACTACAATTAAATATCATGCTGTGACCACGACGGCTCAAACATGAACCTACCGTTAAAAAAAAAAAAAAAAAAAAAAAAAAAAAAAAAAAAAAAAAAAAAAAAAAAAAAAAAATCTACTCTGAAACTTACTGAAAGAACATAATCATTATATAATTCGAACTTCTATATTTCAGATGTTCTTATCATTACTTCACGAAAAACTATTTTCATTTCAATAATATCCAAATTGAATTTAAAAACATATAGATACATCAGCATCCACAGCAAAAAATATACATATTAACATACATATAAAAAAACAAATCAAACAAACAAACAACAAAATGTATACAACTTCAAAATATTTTCTATGCAATCAAAATATTTTATTACAGATCTTCCATTCAACTGACATGCAAATGTTATATTTCATTTAGACTACTGCAAAGTTATGAGCACTGATAAATAGTAAATATCTGTTTCAGTGATCATTAAGATTACAACTAAAATATCAGTTATTATTATTACTATCATAATAACCATGAAAAAAATAATAAAAAAAAAAAATAATAGCAACAATTATGAAAGAAAAAAAATATATATAATGTGAACTATAATAATAATAATAGTAATAAAAATAATAATGATGATAATTATGATGATGATAATAATAATAATAATTATAATAATAATAATCACCATAATAACAATAATAAAGTAAACGTCTGTTTATATCCACACAGACAATATCAGAAGTCCACTAACACAAATTAATATATCACAAATGCTAATTTGTAATATATCAATCTTGAAAATTAATATTCATAACATCTACAATGTGTGCATATTTGTGTGTGTGTGCTACTCTGATTTAAATCAATCACATCCTTCTTAATCAAATATGGATAATTAAAACATGATGCTACTCAATCATTTTTTAGTAATCAAAGATACTCTTCAGTACTTACATTATCATCTTAGCCTTCATCATTTGAATCTTTTATAAGAATTCTGTATACTAATTATTTTTTGTTTTTTATTGGCCATGATTACGATAATGCTGTTAAAAATATGATATTAAAATTATTAGCCTAACAAAAAGTTTCACATTCCTGTTTGATTAAGATTACTACACATTTAAATACTGAATGAATTAATAAATTAATAATAATATAATTATATTTGAAAATAATGTATACTTAAAACTCTAGTTGTTATTGCTATCTATTCATGTTATAATACACGGCAAATATACTCATTAAGAAAACAATAATCTACAAAGTTTCTGGGTATAAATAAGTATGTTGACATTAATACATGATGATTAAGCTAATGACTATATCATAATAAAATGAAGGAATCATATAAAGCAGGTGATATGTAAGGAAGCCTCACCTTACATGCTCACCATTTGCGGGGCAACTTGTGGCACTCTGGCAAAGGCTATCAACCCTCCTCTATGAATATTCTAACAAGCCAGAGCTTCTAGGTTTCCCTAGCATATTCAATACCAAATGGGGAATCAGTGCAAATTCTATCATTCTAGAATACCCATGGTGGAGATTTGTTAGCTACTGCCAGAGTGCCAAAGGTGCATAAGTCTTGGCAACTGCATGACGCTATGACATATTGGGTTTTTCTTTGTGTGTGTGTTTGTGACAGATTACAACAAAAGTTAACTGATTATGATATAACACAGACAATAAAATCATGAGATAAATGTCCTATCTGGAATGCTACTGCCATTAATTCATAACTTTATATACTAGATAATTTGGTACACTGATAATAAAGATAGAGCTTTCCTAACCAATGTAAAAGCTAAATAGATCAACCCAACTGATTACCATAATTTACATCTGGATGGAAGCCCATGGCACAGGTCCATTTTTCAGATATTTTGCTATTTTTTTTAATAACATGAGTTTTCAGTGATAACGAAGACAAAGGATATATCTTCAAAGGTTTTCAATGCTTTAATGACAATTATTTCTCACTTTTATAATATATTTATGACAGACACACACACAAAAAAAAAATTGTACAAATTTTCTTATCCACTTTTGTGTATATAACTATAATCTTTATCTTGCTTTTAGTTGAGACCTTTCTCTTTTGGTTTCGAGCGTTTCAAATGAA
>NC_051389.1:16303594-16313594 GCF_015228065.2 Penaeus monodon
GAGTGCTTCGTGTGAGAATGAGTGATGATGAGGATCTGGGATATGAATGAAGGATGGACTCTTCCTGCACGGACTGGGTATGGGCCGTTGTAACCGCTCTGCGCATCGTCTCAGTGACGTCCATGGCTTTGGTGGAGGGGGGATGGCTGGATTTGTGTGGGGGGGAGGGATACCATCCTCTCCATCCTCCTCCCCACCTCCCCTCCTTTCCTCCCACTCCTCTCCTTTCCTTCCCCCATCCCTCCACCAGGGCTCAGTCGCAGCATAGGGATGATGATGATGATGGTGATTATGAAGGTGATGGTGATGGTGAAGGTGGTGCAGGTGCTGGCCCCCTTAGCTCATGGGGGCTCCGAGTTGCTGGCAGAGATGCTGACAGAGATGTTGGCCTGATGCTGACGGAGGTCGGCCTCGCGCTCGTGGGGGCAGGCAAGACCTCGTGAGGTTGAGTCGCGACTCCGCGTTTCCCTTGAGTTACTGATTGCCCCAAAACCAGGACAGGTAAATCAGGGTGCCTAATACCCATCGGAACACTGCACTGAATTGGCCTTTTAATGTTTGTAGCATTTTCTAGATTGTGGAAATTCTATGAAAACAAACATCTTTTTCTTCTTCTTCTAATGTCAGTCCATTATTGATTGGTGAAAAAAGTCATCTTTTGCTCATTATCATCACATTCAAATGAATTTTTCTTATATGGTACTCTTTCTATTACATATATATTTATATATGTATATCTTCTTCATTTATATGATAATTTTTCTTTGTAGTTTCTTCATTCTTTTTTTTTATTTCAGGAGCATAAGTAGGTCAAAAGTGAGCATTCAGAAATGCTCACTAGTCTAAATGTAAAGGCCATTTTATTTATTAAGAAAACAAATATAAATGAATAAACAGTAGAAAAAAAATTGATTGCTCACTTTTGCAACTTTCACCTTAGTTAGAGAATTGATTTTTTTCAAGAGTCCAGCCAACTTTTTCCTCTTGAATTTGCTTCCTAATCTTCACTGTATAAATTTTTAAAAATCAGATGTAATTGCTCTTTGTGTGAGGGTTCCATTTGTTTTTGTTTTTTCTCTTTTTTTCTTTCTATTCTGATACACTGATGTTTAAATTTCTTATATTTCACTATAGATATGTATTTCCAAAGTACTTATTTTTCTTTCCAGTAGTAGTACTATGTTTCCATTTCTCTGTTATTATAATTATTGTTATTATACATATATATATATATATATATATATATATATATATATATATATTATATATATATATATATATATATATAGTTTTTACTTTTCCCATTTGCAATTATTTTTTTCTTCAGCATTACTAATTTAGTTGTTTCTGTTTTTCTCTTTCTAGTTTCTTGAATTTTCATTTTGTTTATTCCTGTTATAATCATAACATAATGACTCTCATACACTGTTATGCATCATTTCATTCAAGGATGTATTGATAAAAAGAAATGAAAACCAAACTATTGACTGGGAGTTTAATGGAGTCATTGTGTCGACAGGACCTTAAAGACTTCATGCGACAGGCCGGGGAAGTCACATATGCGGATGCACACAAACACCGCAGAAATGAAGGGTGAGTGAGTGATGACTGAGCTTGTTTTTCTGTATGTTTTTCATGTGGCTGTTTACTTGTTTGTGTGTTTTGTTCAGAATGATTAAGAGTGAGAGTGCTGTTAATTGGATTATATTCCATTCGTCTTTTCTTTTTTTGTGCTTGAGAAGATTTTGCATGACTAATTTCTTCTTTTGATTCTTATTTAGTCATTGCTTCCTTGATAATGAATTTTAATTAACAAGCTTCAACAATTCAACCTTGTTCATGGTAACATCCCAGATTGGATTTGGTGCGGTTGTATAAGGAACTTTTAATTAAATAACTTTTTAAACCCTTGGATCTGAGTGCTTCACGGCAGTCACATGGCCCAAAATACGGCCTTTAGGTTTATGTGGGCGGCCACTCTGCTGGGGTGCATGGCTTGTAGGCTGGGCGCACACAAACACTCTTGTATGGTAACAGGACTCTAAGCCTCCTCTTTGCAATGTTTTTTCTCTTTTTATGCATAAGCATTTTTAGCTTTTTTGCCATTTTCCAATGATCATATTTGTCATTTGATTTGCTTTATCCAGATGGTAATAAACTGTTTTCTTTGCACAGACTGCATATCATCTTTCTTGGTTAGTCTATAATTTAGTGCAAGAATAATATCAATAAGTAACAGTTTGTTATTTGTTTTTTGTTTTTGTTTTTTTCTGTAATACAATCTGTTTTGCCCCTCATGCCAAATTTTTTCTTGATGTGATGGTCATGTTATCTGGATTGAAGGGTTAATACTCACTATTTTCCCAAATGGTATATTCTAAGTTGAAACTACTGCCAAGATTATATCATAGGAAGTCACTTGTGTTCATTCAAATCAGTTTACAATTACTGGCAGAAAACCACACCAGAAAATTATTGACATGCATGACAAATATTCAATTGTAGGAAATACAAACAACTTTAAAGGCTGATATTAATCCTCCCTTCATTGCCCTATCCCACCCCAGGGTTGTGGAATTTGCCACATATGCTGACATGAAGGGAGCCCTGGAGAAACTGGATGGTAAAGAGCTCCACGGCAGGCGTATTCGCCTCATCAACGACTACAACTCTCGGCGGTCGCGCAGGTCCCACTCACGTTCCTCCTCACGATCACGCTCCAGGTCTCGCTCACGTTCCAGGTAAAAATTATCTCCAGTGTGTGTGTGTGGGTGTCATTGTGGGTGTTAGTGAAAATGAGTAAGTGAGATTTTGTAATATTATATACCTTGGTATTGTTCTAGCTTGCAGTTTACAAATTTTTCACTGTATTTTTTCTACTTCTTTCCAGGTCAAGGTCAAGAAGCCATTCCAGATCTCGCTCCCATTCACGCTCAAAGTCACATTCACCTTCACGTTCTAGGTCACGCTCAAGGTGAAGCTTTTGAATTTTCCATTTCTTCATCTCTATAGATTTATGAATTATACCAGAGAAAAACTGTCATATTTGTTTGTTGATAGTTAAATAATTAAAGCCAGTAATTAGTTTAGTCATATTACTGATAGACCTGTTAACATTCTAGAGACAAGCGTAACAGGAAGTCCCACTCTAAGTCTCGATCCAAGTCACATTCCCGATCCAAGTCCAGATCAAGATCACAGTCTAGGTCGCGGTCCAGGTCACGTTCAAGGTCACCCACCAGATCCAGATCAAGGTCCAGGTCACGTTCACACTCCAAGGAAAAATCAAAGTCCAGGTAATATAGCATAGTCAAACTCTCTACTGTCTCTCCCTCCAATTTTCCTTTCCTATTTTTACGTTCCAACATGCTATACAAATTAAGAAATAAATGAAACTCCCAAAATCAAAGATATATAGAGAAAGTGAGCCAGGTGTCATACCTATTACTTGCCCAATCTGACACCACCAGTTGAGACTATATATTCTCTTCCTGAGACAATTCTAAGAAAGATGATCTTGAAAGTCATCGCAATGTTTCTTCTTTGATATCAACCTTATTAATTGATTGATTTTTCACCTTTTACACATAAGCTTCTTTCATCCTTACCTGTCTCATATATTGTCACTTTTCTTTTTTTGTTGTTGTTGATACACATTATATTTGATATTAACCTTTTCCTCTCCCCACAGGTCTCAGTCACGGCACCGCAGTAAATCTCCCAGCAAAGCAGAGTCCATGAGCCGCTCCCTTTCCAACAGCCCAAGAGAGGAGGAAGCAATGGATGAACACTGAAAAACAGCTTGTTGAATGTTCTGTTATATTTTTACTACACCTTACACAGCAAGAATTTCTGAGCTGTCCTGTAGGGAGGGAGGAGTTGCAAGAGGTACTCAAAGTCATGCTTGGCTGAAAGTCTATAACATCAGCTGTGTTTTTTGAGGGGATAGCAGAAGGTTTCTGTGTTTTTGAGTAAATTGTCTCACAAGGAGCTTGCACTTGAGAAATGATAATGACAAGTAATAGATAAAATAACAAATTAAAGTGGATAATGAGCATTGGTGCCATGTCATGTATTTATACTAGGTTTGTATTTTGGGTTGTTAACTGTTATGCAGTGAGTGATTTATCTTTTTGTTTTGTTGCCTTCCTATTGTTTTTTTGTTTTTTTTTTACATTTTTTTCTTTTGCTGTAATTACTGAAATGGAGAGTTTACCATGATATAAGGAGCTAAAACTTGAAAACATCAAACGGGGAATGATAATTACTCGAGTGAACACTAGTACCTGAACTTTACTATTTAGTGTCAAACTTCCTCACTCACAAAGAGGAAACTATCCAATATCTGCCTGTGATGTGGGAAAGGGATGCAGGTTACAGCTACTGTGTTGTGATTCCTTAATTAGCTATATTTGTTATTATGCATTTTCTTTCCTGTTTATTTACTCTCTTTTTTCATCTATATATTTTCCTGCTTTTCCCCTATTTTTTAGGGTGGGAGTGGGGGAAAAGAAGATTGCATTTTTTTTTTTTTTTTTTTTTTTTTTTTTTTTTGTAGATGATTTCTGTTGCATCACATCTTCCATGACCACTCTAAATGACACAATAAACAGCTGTTTATGCTACATTGGGCAGCAGTTTATTATTGCTTTAGACAAATATAGGGGGAGAAAATTGCAATGGAAAGTGGTTTCTTTCCATGCACAAAGTAAATGAGTGATTAAAGATTGTACTGTACAGTTTTACCTGAATGATTGGGCTAAGTGTGTGTGTGTGCTTTTCAAGTTATGTCGTGTTCTACACAGATTTGAATTTTTATACTTAAGGATAAGTAGGTCAGCATATACATATGTTTCAATATTTTGCTCCTCTTCTCTCTTAGCTTTTACGGTCCTCTCTTCTCTCCTCTTTCATCTTCTATCCTCTTCTCTTTCCTCTCTCCTCTCTCCCTCCCTCTCCCTCCCTCTCTCTCTCTCTCTCTCTTTCCCTCTTTCTCTTTCTCTTTCTCTTTCTCTTTCTCTCTCTCTCTCCCTCCCTCCTCCCTCCCTCCCTCCCTCCTCCTCCCTCCCTTCTCTCCCTCCCTCCTTCCTTCCTTCCCTCCTTCCCTTCCTTCCTCTCCTCCCTCCCTCCCTCCTTCCTCCCTCCTTCTCCTCCCTCCCTTCCCCCTCCCTTCTCTCTTCTCTCTTCTCTCTCTCTCTTCTCTCTCTTCTTTCTCACACACACACACACACACACACACACACACACACACACACACACACACACACACACACACACACACACACACACACACACACACACACACACACACACACACAAATAAATGAACAAATAAATTCAGGCTTTATGGTAGACAATGCAAAATTGTAAATAGTAAATATAGTATCAACGCTTTTAGTGTTTGGGAAATTATGTACATACATTACAAAACTACAAACAATTAATAAAGATGCAGAGTAAAATTATGTAAAGTCTGGAAAATTGTGATCTGTAAAGACAGGAAGGAATGTATTTTCTATTGTCAAAGGATGTCATTATTTTTACTGTTATATGGAAGAGAGCTTATGGAATTCTCTAGAAGGTTGTTAAGGAAATGTTATTTGACAGTTGTGTATTTTATAGATGTCCAGATTTCAGAGAATAGGTTGTTAGGGTAAGCAAAAAGGAGTAGGTTTGTTTTCTCTCTCTTTCTCTCTCTCTTTTTGATTCTGATGTATGTCTTGATATTGACACTAGCCCTTTGTACGACTATGGATGTGCGTGTGTATGTGCATTTCCTGTAGGTGCAGTCTGTTTGGCTTAAGTAAGTGTTTTGCTGCAGATTCACAGGTTTTTGCAGGATGTTTTTCTGGAGACAACAGCAATGATGACAAAGTCTCCCTCCACTTGTGATCATCAATGGACAATCCTCCACTCTCGGTTGTTACCTCAATGTCCTAAGTAATGTCAGGTTAAGCGAATGCTTCCAAGTATCTGCTTGTAAATAGCTGAGGGTCAAGAACATCCTATCACACCCTATGTAACTGTTGAGTTTTATATATTTAGTGTTGAGAGAGTCAACTAAGCTAGTTTAAGTGGACTAGATGCAGGGTTTTGAAAGTGACTTTTGTAAGAGTGCAAATGTGGTGTGTGAGGATTGGGATAAGTATTCTTAGGTGACTGTATATTTTTGGTGTGTTGTGCACTTATGTATGTTTGCGTACACGTGTATGCATGCCTATTTGTATGTAACAGTGCATGTATATTTCTTTAAATATACATGGTCTTCCTATAATAAAATGCTAGTTTTCAGAGTCACTGTATGCTAGCAAGATAATGAGATTGGAAAAGTAAATGATTTTTTTTTTTTTTTTATCTAATAAAACCAAAGAAGAATGTTTAGAAAAGTTATAAAATGGTTACCATTTTGTGTCGATACCAAAAAGAAAAAAATATCCTTTGTACTCCAACTTTTTATGTGGCAAAGATGAACTTGATAGGTTAGTGGTGACGACATATTGACAGTTTGGTCTATTCAGTTTCAGTCACTTATCACTGAACTCTCAAGTGCATCTTTACCTCAATAAAAACTGAGTATAGTTCTAATGAAAGTTTTGGTGCTTTAACATTTCACCATGATAGTGCAGATGATTTCTTCTCTATTGGCTGTTATATTCCATATTTTTTCCATTGTTGTTGATTTCCTTTTTCTATGAAAGGAAAATAGTGACTGAATCTTGTTTCCAAAAACAAAGAAAACTCTTAAATACATGAGTTTATTCAGTTTATTGTTTCATTGAACTCTTCCCTTTGAACTGCTATGATGTTTTTTTTTTTTTTTTTTAATTAAATTGCAAAGGTGGTAATTTTAAATTTTACATTACTTTATGATAAAATACAAAAATGACCAGGTATGTATTTCTGAATTTTATAAAAAACTGATAATTGTGGGTGCAAGAAAATTGTGGGGATTTGTCAAGTATTTCTCATGAAGTTATTTTTCTGTAAGTACTTTATTTGCTTTAAATACTTTCAAGTACTCTGAGAGTTTAAACAAAAAAAAAATATTTTTAATTGAAGATTCACCCAGGAGTCCCCAAAGAAAAAAAATATTCCTCTATTCTATCTTTTATTAGTTTACATCTATGTTAAGATACCTACCACAGTATTTCCTTTTTTACAAATAATATATCAGCATGGAAAGGGAAAACCCTAGCTAGCTGAAGGTGTTGGTGATGAAGCTGAGTTAGATAATGTGTCCGAGGAGGGTGTAGTGGTGGTCGTGGTGGGAGGTGCAGTGACGAAATTGTATGAGGCTGGTTTTAAGTAGCTGGAATATGAAGCAGTGTGAAAAAAATAATAAATTAGTATAATGATGTACAGGCACAAGGTTATGCTAATGCTGAATGAGAATGAATTACCCAGAACACAGGGAAGTTTGATTATGATCATGGGGAAGTATATAAACCCATGTGCAAATAACCAACAGATGAAACAAAACACAGCACAACATAAATTACATTCAAAATTAATATAAAAAAATATGCCAAAACAATAACAAATACAACAGAAGTAACCCCCAAATAATAATATTTACACATCAATCTTAACTCACCTAAAGGGAGAAGTGGGATAAGCCACAACACTGAGCAAGTGGCCATGGAAGTGGAATTGCCACACGCCCTTCCACCCAGCTTCCGCATAAATGTCCCAGGTCTTTAGGCACTGCAGGGAAGAGAAAAATAATTTGTTTCTGGATGGGAAAAAGGTTTGTATTGTTTGTGCTGATAATCAATTTGTTGTTTATGTAAGGGAAATAAAAGAGCCACAAATGGTTTAGCTTACTTGGAAAATGAGTTGTAAGTGATTCATTTTAATAGCTGATGTATTGTTTTTGGGGAAACTTAGAAATATTGCAAGTGGAAATGAGGGTATGAATGAGTTGGTTCAGCAGTTAATGTTCTTTATTTATGTAGGGTAATTAACCATTATTCAGCTTTCAGAATGAATGTTTTATGCACTACAGCACAGCAGATCCATCAGTTTTATGTAATTCTTAGTCTGCTTTATTTTTAAGCAATATACAAATGTTAAAGGTCATCCATGGAGCTTTAGATAAGACCTTAACAGGATGATCAGATGAATATTACTAAATCATAACTATGGGACTTAAATGAACATGGCCGGAAAATCAGAGGTGTACTTGTATGTACTCAGCAGCAGATAACAAATAGAGATTGATATAATTTTGCCAATAATAATGTATTGGTATAATTACCAGTTAATCAAGTGAATGAAAACTCACCTTCATTGCGTACTGCCAGTCTGCTTCTCCTTCTCTGCTGCTGTTGTAGTTAACAAACATAACCACTGGATTCTATAGGAGGAAAAAAAAAAAGAAAAAGAAAATCATATAATACACTCATGATACTCAGATAAAGTTCCTGCATGCATGCTCACACAAAAAAATCTAAGAGAGGAATGAAATACAATTTACAAAACAGTCACATAACATTAACAAGTAAGCCCATAAGAGAGAAGAAATAAGAATCGACTTACATGCTCATACATGAAATCGTGCTTGCAGAAGTCAAATGCAAGCGGTTTAGATGCTTTCAGCGTGTTCAGCAGCCACGCCTCATATTGGGATAATTCTAACCTGAAATACGAGGAAAATTTTGTTATAGTAGTACGAAATTTTACATACAGACACATGCATTCACTTATGCCTTATGAGTAATTTTGCATTCCATGAATCTGGCTGACCTCTGGGATTGAAACTTTCCTAGTTAATTTTGCTATTAAAATCCCGTTACAAAAATCCTTTTGCATTAGTTTCCGACGTTAAAGGCTCTTTAACGTTTCTTGAATAAGTTTTTCGTAATTTTCTTGTGACGTCACCAATGTACACTGTGGTTATTATTATATTTACTCCGTTTGTTTCTACCCCAATTGCCTTTAATTCTACTGTGGGTCTTACTGAATCTCTATCTCTTTTACAATAATTCCTTTCCTTGTTAATATTACTACCCCTTCCATTTCCATTTGCCCTCTCTTCTCTCTGTTGTAGTCTCTGGGTCCTAATGTGTGTGTGTGTGTGTCCCACCCATCCCCTGGCACAGCCTCTGACCTCTCGAGCTCCTCCTTCTGGAAGTGGTAATCGGTGGTGAGAGCCAGCACGTGGTCGCGGAAAAGGTTGTACTGGACGCCGCCGTTGATCGTGATGCCACTGTAGGCTCGGTGGCGGGCACGGGGCACTTCCGGGTACACGATGGCCCGTCCGGCCTCCTCCTGGATGGCGTCGATTAAAGTGCGGTACCACTCGCGGGTCTGTGGGAAGGATGTGGCTACAGAAAGGGGTTTATGCCCGTCTGTCTGGATGTTATTTTCCAGACAGACGGGTATATTTGGTCGCCAGGTTTTTTATTACTACTTTTTTGGGGGGCGGCCGTCAGAAAAAAAAGAAAAAAAAATGACTGCAGCAAAGTGTAGGAAAAGATAAGAAAAGAAAAACAATGATAATGAGAAAAAGATATATATCAATAAAAATGAAGAGGTAACGAATGTATTGAAAATAGAAAACAGACGATTTATTAAATAGACAAACAGGACAACAGGTAAACAAACAAACACACAAAGAAAAAAACAGATAAACAAGTAGACAGATACAAAAATCAACAGAAAAATAAAAACAGAAGACTCACGCTATCCGCCGGCAGCCATTTTGGAGCGATCACCTCATGCACAACCTTCGACGTGAGAAACAAGGCGATGTTGTTGACCTGGTCCGTCCTGTAGAGCTGGGTCAGGTTGTTGGCCACGTCCCGGTAACCGAAGAAGTTGAAGGTGCTGATTGCCATGACGGTGGGGTCTCGCGCCATGATGGGGCTCACTTCATGGAGGAATCTGTAGGGTGGGGTGGAGGGAGGAGGGGGGGGGTGAAAAAATGAGGGATAGAGAGTGATTGTGTGTTTCGTATTAGTATGGTTGTTTATTTGTTTCTGTTTGTTGGTGTGTGTGT
>NC_051389.1:16326094-16328594 GCF_015228065.2 Penaeus monodon
AAAGTTAATGGGTGTGAAAGTAACAAATATAGAAGTGAGAAAAACAATAATACAAGTGATAACGAAAACAGTATAATATTTCGGCAACTACTATTGCAGTTATTATTGCAGCCAATGATGATAACGACACTTATGAGAATGATGATGGTAATAATAGCAATAATGATGATGATGATGATAATAATAATAATAATAATAATAATAATAATAATAATAATAATGATAATAATAATAATGATAATAATGATGATATTAATGATATTACTACTACTACTCCTGCTTCTACTACTACTACTACTAACAATAATGATAATAGTAACAATAATAATAATAATAAAAATAATCGAGATAACAATGATGATATTGACAAACTATCAATAATGACAATAATAATGATAATAATAATAATAATAATAATAATAATAATAATAATGATAATAATAATAATAATAATAATAATAATAATAATAATAACAACAACAACAGCAATAATTATAATCATAATAATATTGATAATAATAATAATGCCAACATCTATAATAATAATAATAATAATAATGACCATCACCACCACCATCATTAATCCAGTTCATGCAACATTGTACCAACAACCACAACATCACCAGTGCAAGCGAAAACCACTCTTAATAACACCCCCATAACAACACCAGCCATTACGTCACTCACCAGGAACGATGAGGTTGGAATATTCCTGCTTGGCTGATTCCCGATTCCCGATGAGCGCGTTGACGACGAACAAAAGAACGACGGTTGGGAGAATCACACGCTGGGGGAGGAGGGGGGGGAGGGGGGGGGTTGGAATGAGGGTTATTTGTTCGTTTGTTGCACTGGGTTTGCTTGTCTGTTTGTTTATTGGGAGTTTTTCTTCGCCCTGTTGTTTGGATTATGTATATTTATGTGTGTGTGTGTGTGTGTGTGTGTGTGTGTGTGTGTGTGTGTGTGTGTGTGTGTGTGTGTGTGTGTGTGTGTGTGTGTGTGTGTGTGTGTGAGTGTGTGTGCATGTATGTATCTATATATTTAGTTCTTCTGTGGTTTATTCAAATATTCACCAATTCATGATTTTGGGAACTTATCGTTCCTTTTATTTTGTTTTCGTGTTTTTTTTTTCTGAATAGCTCTACAAACACATGCAAGCGCGCATACATAGATACACACAGACACACACACTTAGATACACACACATAGATGCACACACACACACACACACCCACACACACACACGCGCGCGCGAGAGAGAGAGTGAGAGAGAGAGAGAGAGAGAGAGAGAGAGAGAGAGAGAGAGAGAGAGAGAGAGAGAGAGAGAGAGAGAGAGAGAGAGAGAGAGAGAGAGAGATAAACAGATAAACAGATAAACAGATAAACAGATAGACAGACAGACAGACAGACAGATGAGCAGACAGACAGGCAGACAGATGGGCAAACATACACACGGACGGCCGGACGGACGTGCGGACAGAAGACAGAAGACAGACAGACAGACAGACAGACAGACAGACAGACAAACAGACAGATAGACAGACGGACGGACAGACATACAGATAGACAGACATACCTACGGGCGGAATGACAAACAAACTGACGGAAAGACAGAAAGACAGACAGACATATAGACAGACAAACTGACAGACAAATAGTCAGACAGACAGACAGAAAGACCGACAGACAAACAGCCAGCCCAGCCAGACAAACAGACAGATAGCCAGCCAGACAGAAAAACAGCTAGCAAGACAGGCAGACAGACAGACACACAGCTAGCAACACACACAAACAACCAGTCAGCCGGACAGACAGACCGACAGACAAACAAAAAGGCAAACAGACAAAGGCAAACAGCCAGCCAGCCAGCCAGCCAGCCAGCCAGCTAGCCAGCCAGCCAGCCATCCAGCTAGCCAGCCAACCAGCCAACCAGCCAGCCAGCCAGCCAGCCAGCCAGCCAGCCAGCCAGCTAGCCAGCCAGCCAGCCAGCTAGCCAACCAGCCAGCCAGCCAGCCAGCCAGCCAGCCAGCCAGCCAACCATCCACCACCATCCATCCATCCACTCCAGCCACCAGCCAACCAGCCAGCCAGCCAGCCAGCCAGCCAGCCAGCCAGCCAGCCAGACAGACAGACAGACAGATCTTAGACAGATCTTACACACAAAGTTCTCGCGTGACTTACCTTGAGAAGCGGCCAAGACTTCCCAAACACTCGTCTGCGGATGTAGCTGAGGGCAGACATCCTGAGGGGAAGGAACGTGTAAAAAGGGTGATTATGATGATGATGGTGATGATGATGGTGGTGGTTATTGTGATGATGATGGTGGTGGTGGTGGTGATTATGATGATCATGGTGATGATGGTGGTGGTTTTTATTGTGATGGTGAGGATGGTGATGGTGGTGATAATGATAATGGTGATGATGATGAAGGTATTAGTGACGATGATGGTGGTGATGAGGATAATAGTAATGATAATGAGGAAGGTAGGAGTGATGATGATGG
>NC_051389.1:16331094-16350393 GCF_015228065.2 Penaeus monodon
TAGTTATTCATGCATATTATTGATATTCATATATTATTGTGTATGTAGTATTCACTATTATTATCATTATCATTATCATTATATAATATTATTCATATTATATGATGAATATGATGACGATGAATATGATGAATATGATGATGATGATGATGATTATCATTATTATTATCATTATCAATATCATTATTATTATTACCACCATTATCATTGTTATTGTTATTATCGCTAATTTATTAAAATTAATATGTATTAGCATTATGATTCATATTATTACAATTATCGCCGTTATTATCATTACTATCATTATTGTCTTGTTGTTAGTATTATTATGTTATTTTTATCATCAATATTGTTTGTGCTATTATAATTGTTATTGTTATTATTAGCAGTATTAGTATTATTATCATCATTATTACTGCTACTATTTTTATCATCATTATCATTATCAATATTATCAATGATATCATAATCATTATCATCATTATTACTAGTACAAATTTTATTAGTAATAAGACCGTGACGTCATCAAGGCTTCCCGCGTTTTTTTTCTATTTTTTTAGATTTACATTTAGGACAATTTCCGGCAAAATTAGTTATCACCTTGGAGTTTTTACAAGATACTAAAGATAAATTTTGTGAAGATGGATATCGCAATGGTCATTATATTTAATATCATTATTATTAGGATTACTGTTATTATTATTGCTAATGGTAAAAAGGTTAGCAGCAGTAGTAACTTCATCGTTATCATCGTACTATCATCCCTATCACTGGCAATACCATCTTCAAAAAGTCCATTAAGGTTCGACTTATCTATAAAAGATAGCATTACAGTTTCATTTTATTTATAAAAAAACGAAGACTATAAGGTCAAATGGCGGTGCTTCATAGACACTCTTCATGTGTATGGAATGACAACAAATCATATTTTAAATATTTTGAAGTAACCCAAGATCGGACCTGTATTATTTCGCCGCCGATGGTAATTTATCTTGATTTTGACGTATAGATACTACTGATTGGCCATTTGTTTAGAGAGGAAGAGGATCGAATCACCGTTGACTGTGTATATGTTGAAATGCGTGGTTATGCGTGGAGGAAATGGAGAGACTGGGGCGTGGAATGCTGAAGGATGAAGTTATTTGGCTTGCCTGTGGCCTTTGTGTGAGCTTTGAAGGTTGTGGCTTGAGTTCCAAAACTTCTTTGGTTCTGGATGTTTCTTGAGCAAGAAGCTGTTGGCAGAGCCTCCTGTGCATTGACGATGGATGGATTTTATTGATGTGGGTGGGGTGGGGGAGGTGGGTAGGAGGGGGCAAGGGCATGGTAGGAGGGAGCGGGGTAGTAGGAGGGGGCGGGGGCGTGGTAGGAGGGAGCGGGGTGGTAGGAGGGGGCGGGGGCGGGGTAGGAGGCCTCCCCCTCGTAGGCGACGTTGGCGACGTAGCCGTTGTCGTGATCGGCGCTGAATTCCACGATCTCGGTTCGGCCGTCGGGAAGAACCACTCTGTACGATCCGGAGGTGACGTGACCGTCGCTGGTCTGGGCGTGGGCGTAGTCGTTGCCCGAGTAGGGATCCCTGACGGCGTAGCTGAAGTCGAAGGGCATTCCTGGCTGTTTGTAGGTCGGGTGAGGAGGGCCGTAGACGGGAGGAGTGTCGGGACGGGGCACGGCCGAGGCCAGGGCCGTGAGGGCGACCACCACGAGGATCAACTGCAGGAGGGAGCAGGAATTCCAAGATAAAATCCACAATCTCGACGAACGCTACAAGAAAGGTATAGGAACGACAGGAACTTTGTAGGAAAACAGGAATTTCTCAAGGAAAGACACTTCCGATTTCTGGAATCCTGTTTTGATATAATCTGAAGATTTTTTTTTTTTTTTTGAATCAATAACAAAGAAGAAATGAATCTTGTGGCGAAATACTTAGTGCTTCCTTCTGCTGATGATAGATTAAAGAATTATACTACAAAGGTAAAATGTTACGGGGAATATCATGAAATAATGAGACTTGCGAAGGGACAGAAGGAATTGGGGGGAAGGAGGGATAGATGGCAATGAGAGAGGAGGAAGGAGAGACTTTTACTAGTTCGAAGGCCTGAAAAATATATGTATACTTTTCCGGAAGATACTCACTTTCGCAGACATGTTGGTGTTGGTCGTAGAGAAGCTGAGTGAGCTGTGATGTTCGGCAGAAGGAGGAAGACCCTTTTATACTCATTACTAGAAGGGAAACAGTGACGTCACTTTTACGAACACTGGATGCTGCAAAGGCAAATGACGTCGATAATGGCAACGTGAAAGCAGTTATAGAATAGTGAACACAGCCAAAAATTTGTTAGCTACAAAGTTACGATGTTTATGCTATTAAGTAGGTATTGATGATAAAAAAGCAAAAGCTAAATGCGGTCAAGATGGTTCTAGTCTTCAAGCAATACTGAAATGATGGAATTATTTACGATAATAGATCAGCAGACATACTTCTGATGTCGAGAACAGTAATACCATTAACAGTATTTGCAAAATTAAAGATCTACCACTGCTGCTATTGACTGATGACAATGCTGATAACTTTCTTGATAGTGATGATGATAATTATCATAATGCTGATAATGATTGTGGTAGGAATAATGATAATCATGATGATAATGACAATCGTAACAATAATAATGGTAATAATGACAATAACAACAATAACAATGATAATGAATTTGATAGCAATTAATGATAATAAGGGCAATAACAATGATAATAATAACAATTCGCGAGACAGTCATATTTTTGTGTTTTGCATTAACTATTAATCCTGATCAGATGCAAGTATTGATGCACAGATTGATAGAATCAGAATTAAAACGAGGCTATTTTCTCAGGATAAGAATGTCTGGTGGTTCGCCTGCACCTTTCTGCGTCGACTTGACTTAGCATAATAATGATAATGATAATGGCAATGATGATGATACTAGCAGTGATAATGATGATAATAATAGTAATTCTATTAACAATAATAATGAGAATAGATTGATGTTGTTACTAAAGATAATAATAATAATTATAATAATACTGATAATGATACTGATAATTGTGATAGTAATGATAATGTCAATAATCACAGAAATACCGATAGAAATATGCTACTACTAGTAATAATAATGATAATGATAACAACAATAATAACAATAATAATAGTGATAATAATCACAATGATAATAAAAGTAACTTCATTATCTTTATCACTAGTGTTATCATCTTTGTTATTATCATCCTGACCATTGTCATCATTATTCTTGCGGTCAAATATCATTATCGTTATTACTATTATTATCATCATTATCATCATTATTGTCATTGCTATAATTTCTTATTGTTCTCATTATCATAATCATTCTCCTTATCATTAATATCGATCATCATTATCATTACCATGTCAATATTGAGCCTGAGATTGTTGTTTTAGGAAGAATCTCATTTGTATAAAAAACACATTTGATGTCAAAATCTGACTGGAGGAAGGAGGAAAAGAAGAAGACGAAGAAGTGAAAAAAGAGAAAAAAGAGAAGACGGAGAAGGCCGAAAAGAAGAATATGAGGAAAAGGGGGGCGAAGAAAGGAGGAGGAGGAGGAGAGCAGGGAGAAGAAGGAAAAGAGGAGATTCCAAGCACTTTCGGGAAGGGTCTGATCCTTTCCTAATTCCGGCGCCAGAGAGCAGCTGCGGAGCGACAACGAGAGTGTTTGCGGTAAGCAAATATTCCTTCAGTAAGTGAGAAGCGGCACTGTAGTGAATAATTTTGGGAAATATTCCTTCAGTAAGTGAGAAGCGGCACTGTAGTGTATAATTTTGGGATCTTGAATCATTATACTAATAAAGTAATCGTTTTCTCCGTTCTGAAAAGCATCGAACGTTTTCCGCGGGTTTTGTCAGCGTAAACGACCATGTTTCGTTCTCATTAGGTATTCGTATTATCGCCTTTTTATTTGTATTTTCGCTGAATTTGTTCTGGCTTGAATGTGAATACTATTTCAGTTTTGTGTATCTTATGAGTTCAGTCTTTTTTTCTTTCGATATCCATGTTTCATCGTCTGAAAGCCACCCAGTATGCCAGTCAAAATCCTCCAATCAGGAGCCAGATAAATCGCCTTCCCATGGTCGACAGCCAATGAAAATACTCCTTTTAAACAATTATAAACAATAATCGCCTAGCAACCTCAGATGGTTGCCTAAATCACTGCACTTCAGCAAATCATGTTTGAAACGGCTATATCTTTCCAGCTTGATAAATCTTATATCATTCATCCTCAGGTCCCTCAGAAAACGTCTGTCAGGAGAGCTCTCACGCAGCACGAGCCTCAGCTTCCTTGAGCTATTTGCAAGCGAAAGATTATATCTAAGATCCTCACTATCTGCATCTGACGCCAAGAGATCCATGTTGAGAGAAAACGAGTAATACTCAAAAATGAATGAACGAGGTATTGTGATAATAGATCTTGAAGAGAGAAAGGGAATAGGAAGGAAGGGAAGAATATGTGTTTGTCGGTGTTTGAAGCGGACGTCCAGCCACACAAGAGGTCAGTTAATCTTAGTTAAAGGAAATAAATCAAAATTACAAAAGGCATTCAGAAAGACAGAGAAAGAAGCAAAGGTGTGTGTGCGGTTATAATGTAATTAGAAAAAGAAAATTAATCGAGTAACTTTTATTAACAAGAATAGAATACAGAGACTAAACGACGCCTCACTTGTGTAAGCATAAACAGGACGAGTAAGCCAATGTTAAGATAAATTTCCTTGTGGAAATAATGAGGCACCTACTGCTGAAGCACAGGAAGCACCTTGGTTTACCCTGTGACCGTTGCGTGAATTTTCATGTGGCTTGAGCTTGGAAAGTCCTTCCTTTGGCGTTGGATATTTCTTGAGCAAGGAGCTTTTGGCAGAGCCGCCTATGCGCTGAGGATGGATGGGATCTATTGATGTGGGTGGGGTGGGGGAGGTGGATAGGAAGTGGGTGGTGGGTAGGAGGGAGGGGGGGCGTGATAGGAGGGAGCGGGGGCGTGGTAGGAGGGAGCGGGGTGGTAGGAGGGGGCGGGGGAGGGGTAGGAGGCCTCCCCCTCGTAGGCAACGTTGGCGACGTAGCCGTTGTCGTGATCGGCGCTGAATTCCACGATCTCGGTTCGGCCGTCGGGAAGAGCCACTCTGTACGATCCGGAGGTGACGTGACCGTCGCTGGTCTGGGCGTGGGCGTAGTCGTTGCCCGAGTAGGGATCCCTGACGGCGTAGCTAAAGTCGAAGGGCATTCCTGGCTGCTTGTAGGTCGGGTGAGGAGGGCCGTAGACGGGAGGAGTGTCGGGACGGGGGACGGCGGAGACCACGGCCGTGAGGGCGCCCACCACGAGGATCAGCTGCGCGAGGGAGCAGAGAATTCAGAGCTAAAATTCACACGAGGAACAGGAGCCTCGTAGGAAAGCACAAATGTCCCGAAGGAAATCACTGTTATATGATCTCAAGTAATCTCTTGGAAACAAAAGGGAACTTTGAAGGAAGCAGACGTGATTAATGAGTATTTCAAAGGCAAAATGTTACGTAGAAGAATATGAAGCAACGGAGCTGAAGCACGGACAGAGATGAATGAGGAGCAGGGGGGATGGATGGAAAGAGAGAGAGAGAGAGAGAGAGAGAGAGAGAGAGAGAGAGAGAGAGAGAGAGAGAGAGAGAGAGAGAGAGAGAGAGAGAGAGAGAGAGAGAGAGGGGGGGGGAGAAAGAGAGAGGGTGGGAGGGAGGGAAGAAGAAAGATTCACTAACTAGAAAGTCATTTTTAAACCGAAAGCTACTTACTTTCGCAGACATGTTAGTGTTGGTCGCAGAGGAGCTGAGTGAGCTGTGATGTTCGGCTGAAGGAGGAAGACCCTTTTATACTCATCATGGAAGTTGTGACGTCACTGTTACGAGCTGGATACTGAAAGGCAAATGACGTTGATGATAGTAACGTGAAAGCAGTTATAATTGTCAGATAATTTCAGCAAACACCTTTTTGCAACAAAGTTATGATGCTAAATAAATAATAATGATAAAATACAAGAGCTAAATGCGGCACAGATGGTACTAGTCTTCAGGCAATACTGAAATGATAAGAATATTTATGATATTAGATCACCAGACATACTTCTAATGCCGATAAGAGTAAGACCATTAAAAATGCTTGCAAGACCAGACATAAAGATCACGTTCTACCACTGCCGCTACTACAATGCTGATAATATTCTTGATGGTGATGATGATAATTATCATAATGCTGATAATGATTGTGGTGGGAATAATGATAATTACGATGATAATGACAATTGTAACAACAATAATGGTAATAATCAGAATAACAACAATAACTGATAATCTTATATCATCGATCCTCAGGTCCTCAAGATGCTGCGAAAGCGTCTGTCAGGAGAGATTTCACAAAACATGAGCATCAGCTTCCTGTGAGGAACAGCCAGAGCATCTTGTCTTGCAGCTGCTTTCTCTGCGATCAGCCAGTGCAAGCAGCACTGGCGAGGGTAAGTGCTTGCTGTTTCTTGTCAAGGTATTTGCAAGTAATTTGCAACTGACGCCTCCCCCTCCTCTCTCTCTCCCATTCACTCACCCTTGCTTCTTTTTCTCCCTCCTCTTCTCTCTCTTTCCCCCACTTACTCAACCTTGCTGCTCTTCCTCCCCCCCCCCCCCCATTATTACACTCCCGCACTCTTGCTGCTCTTCCTTCTCCTCCTTCTCCCCCCCCCCCACACACTCACTCACTCACTCACACTCCCATACATATTCGCTCCTCTTTCTCTTGCTCTATTTTCCTTTTTGGCCTATTTATGGCTCTCCCTGTCATTTTTTGCCTTCTCTTCCCTAATTTCTCCTTTCTGTTCATATTTCTGATCTGCAAATCTTTAGCGCTAATGTAGGATCGCCCAACACTTACATTTATTTATTTATTACTATTATTATTATTATTATTATTATTATTTATGTACACGTCTCTCAGGTAATATGGGCGTAAACGATGTACGATGTGTAGTCCAGAATAAGATCGTCCTGGCGAACATATAGATTTGTTTACTTAGTGATGTCGGGTATTTTAGAACCCCGAAGCTTCATGATACTAATCTGCCGCTTAGTTTTGCACTTTTTACTTTCGCGTTGTATTATAATTTAAATGTTATGTTATGTGAGTTCTGCTTTCGAGTTTTATTTTTTTTGTCATTTATTTTTGGTGATCCAAGGCCAAGTATTTTTTTTTTTTGTGTGTGTGTTCTTGTAGTTGATAATTATTAAGTTTCGTGGCACATTTTTACTACAATTAATCAGGGCAGTTTCGATGTATTTTAGTATCTCTTTTTTTGAGCTTGATTATTAGTATTGTCTTTTTTTTTGTTCACCTCTTAGCGTTTTTACGATATCTTTTTGATAGACATTTTTATGCTATAAATATTTTTATCTATATTTTCTTTTACTTTTATGATATATATGTATATATATTTATATATATATATATATGCATACATACATAGATACATAATACATACATACATACATAATATATATATATATATATATATATATATATATATATATATATATTTTTTTTTTTTTTTTTTTTTTTTTTTTTTTTTTTTTTTTTTTAATGAAAGGGCCTATCCTGACCCTTATCCCTTTCATCCCGCTTCACGGGGCGTGGCCACTTTGGCGGTGTGACAAAAGGGCTCCTCGCACGGACGCCTACATCAGCCACACAAGAGGTCAGTGATAGAATCTTAATTAAAGGAAATAAAGGAAAATAACAAAGGAAATTCAGAGTGACAGAAAAGAAGAAGAAGAAGAAGAGGCATGTGCGGTTACAGTGTACTTAAAAAAATGTTTTCATCGGGTAACTTTTATTTCCAAGAGTAAATTACAGCGACAAGAAGACGCCTCACCTTTGAAAGCAAAAACGAGACGAGCCAGCAAGATGGTGCCATTGATTTCCACGTGGAGGTAAAGAGGCACGCACTGTTGGAGCGTGGCAAGCGCCTTCGCTTGCCTCGTGACTTTTGCATGAGCTTTGATGGTGTGGCATGAGCTTGGAAAGTCCTTCCTTTGGCGGTGGATATTCCGTGAGCAGGGAGCTTTTGGCTGAGCCGCCTGTGCGTTGAGGATTAATCGGTTTTATTGATCTGAGCCGTAGTTAACAGGCACATTGTACGATCCAGATCCGCCGCTGGTCTGGGCGTGGGCGTAGTCGCTGCCCAAGTCACTGAGGGCGTAGCCAGGATTGAAGGGCACTCCTGGTTGGTTGCAGGTCGGAGGAACGCCGTAGACAGGAGGAAAGTAAGGGCGGGGCAGTTCAGTTGCAGAAAATCCCTTTTTATACAATATAAAGACATCTTTTGGAAACAACAGCAAAAAAGGGCATATTGATGGAACAAATGCAGCGACTGAATCTTGTGGCAGAATATTTGGTGCTTTTGGCTGAGTGCCTGCTTTTACTATCACTGACGGTCCAATTACTTGGCTCAAAGATTGATGAAAGGTATTACAACGCCACAATATTACATGCAAGAGGACAAGGAGGAGGGATATGATAATGGTAATAACAGCAATAATAATAATAATAATAATAATAATAATGATGATAGTAATAATGATAATAATAATTATTATAATGAATATAATGATAATAATGATAATGATAATAATAATGATAATAATAATAATAATAATAATAATAGTAATAATAATAAAAATAATAATATTGATAACAATGATGTCAATAATGATGACAGCAGTAGCAGTAAAATAAAAAATGATGATGATAATAGTAATAATGATGATATGAGTAATAATGATGGTACTCTTAAAATAATAATGATATTAGTAGTAGTGTTAAATGTAATAAAAATAATGATGATAAAGAAAATAATAATAATGATAATTAATCAATGATGATGATAGTAATAGTAATGATGATAATAATGTAATAATAATAGTAATACTAATGATAATAGTAAAAATGATAATGATAAAGATGATAGCAAAAAAAAAAAAAAAAAAAAAAAAAAATAATTAATAATAACTGTTAATTATGACATTGATGATAATGATAATAACAAAAAATGGCTGTTACTACTAATGGTGATAAGCAAAATGATAATGATAATGATAATAGTAATGATAATCATCATTATCAACATTGTTAACATTATTACTATAATCATAGCAAGAGTAATAGCGGTAATAATAAACAATACACTAATAATGCTTGTGGAGAAAAAGCAATGGCGAAAAAGAAGATTCAGGAGAAAAGAAAAATGAAGAAGAGAAGATTAGGAATGAAGACGAAGGAAGGAGAAGAGAAAGAAGAAGAAGAAAAAATAAACAAGAAATAAAAAGGAGATGAGGAAAAGGGAAAAAAATGAATAAACAAGAAGAAAAATTAGAAGAGAAAAAAGAAAAAAGAGGAAAAAAACTAATAGAGAAGAAACAAGAAGAAAAAGAAAAGAAGAAAACAAGAAGATAAGGAAGAGGAAGAAGAAAAATACACACACACAGAGGGAGAGAGAGAGAGAGAGAGAGAGAGAGAGAGAGAGAGAGAGAGAGAGAGAGAGAGAGAGAGAGAGAGAGAGAGAGAGAGAGAGAGAGAGAGAAAGAGAGGGCGCCCACCTCGAGGATCAACTGCGGGAGATGAGGCTAATCAATCTCATCGTAAACTTGCTAGAAACGCAAAAATAAAAGTATATGACGTAAAAATCTGAAAACAACAATTTTTTAGTAGCAGACGGAGAGACTAAAGGAAAACTACTAAGTCTCATGCAGATGTTGGTCGCGGAGGAGCTAGGCGAGTTGTGGTAGTCAGTTAGGGGAAGAAACTCTTTATATACTGGCTGTCAAAATGGAAATTTTGAAGTTTTTTATGATTAGTGGTTTTGGCGACAACGGATGGAAACCTAAAGATGCTAATATAAATAACTCTGACGAATAGGAAAATTAAAAGCTTTCTTATAAATGACGTTAACAATAATGACGTTTGATATAATTTCAATGGCAATTGTGTTCGCAATATTCCAAATATGATACAAGCAGAATATGGCAGAAAAAAAGTGCAAACTGTCAAAATTATTGGCATTATCTTATTCTTAATACCAGTATTCTTTAGAAAGGCATTGCTATTACAAAACTGCTTTCATATTCCATTATTAAAGTCATATGCCTTTGCAGTATCCACTGTATCATTATCGTGATGAATATATAAGGGGGTTCCTCCTGCAGCCGAGCACTACAGTTCACTTAACTCCTCTGCGATCAACACCAGCATGTGTGCGAAAGTGAGTAACTTCAGGGAAAAAAACTTTCATGCTATTAAATCTCTCTCTCTCTGTCTATTTATCTACCCATCTACTTGCCTATTCATTCATCTCTCCCTCTCTCTCTCTCTACTCTGTCCCCTTTGCCGTATTTCTCCACATAACATTTTGCCATTGCAGCATCGTTCAGTATCATCGCCAAAATGAGACTGTCAGTGGTGTAGTAACAGGGCATACTCATCAGTACGAGGTATAAGTTTCTGTCACTGCTTCTGGTCCTTTAAATTAGACTTTTTCCCTCCAAAATCTTCACTCCTGCAAAGTATTCTTCGTCCTTATTCATTCGAATTTCTTCTTGGGATTCCCTGTTCCTTTCTGCAGTTGATCCTCGTGGTGGTCGCCCTCGCGGCTGTGGCCTCGGCCGTGCCCCGTCCCGACACTCCTCCCGTCTACGGCGCTCCTCCTCCGACCTACAAGCAGCCAGGAATGCCCTTCGACTTCAGCTACGCCGTCAGGGATCCCTACTCGGGCAACGACTACGCCCACGCCCAGACCAGCGACGGTCACGTCACCTCCGGATCGTACAGCGTGGCTCTTCCCGACGGCCGAACCGAGATCGTGGAATTCAACGCCGATCACGACAACGGCTACGTCGCCAACGTCGCTTACGAGGGGGAGGCCTCCTACCCCGCCCCCGCCCCCTCCTACCATCCCACTCCCTCCTACCACGCCCCTGCCCCCTCCTACCACGCCCCCCCTCCCTCCTACCCACCACCAACTTCCTACTCACCTCCCCCAGCCCACCCACACCAATAAATCCCATCCATCGTCAACGCAGAGGCGGCTCTGAAAATGCTCTTATATCGTGAAATATCCAACACCAAATGGTCTTTCCACCATCAAAACACAAAAGTCTCTGTGCAGGCTACATTTCTTCCCGTGCTTTATCAGTATGCGCCCCATTACCTGAACATCCATTGCAATATTTGTTAACTTCCTCGCCCACACGTCTTGCCCACGTTTTCATAAGTGAGCCAGTGTCAGTGAACTCTTTAGTAATTCAATTTTACTTGTTATGAATAAAAGCAGATCAGTGAAACCGTCTCATTTTCATTAGAAAGCCTAACCTGTTACCTTTGTATTTCTTTCTCACCTGAGTTTCTTTGTTGTTTCCGTTTATTTCTGTTAATTCTCCCAATGACCTTGTGCGCGGTTTGGACGTCCTCTTTAAGCGTTAACAAAGACAGGTTTTCCTCCCTTTCCTATTATCATATTTCATCTTTGTTCGACGCCTCATCCATACCACTTACTTATCTTACAAGAGTCCAGCTGTAAGATAAGATGGTCTAGTCGTCCCTCACTTGAAATGTGTATTATGTGTGAAAATTTTCCTGACAGGTTGTAGCTGAGGGAGGCGGAGGGGACTTCTAGAGAGACATCCCGTCGCTGGATGTCAAACCTATCAAGTTGGGAAGGAATACCCGTTTTGAAAATTTGTTGAACTGTAATAATTTCTTAAAAAAATAAATAATTGTCTTAAAGAAGTTTTCTTATTGGCTGCGAGGGAAAGGGGTGAGAGAAAGCCAAAAGTGTGCTGCATTTTGGGCGTGTGTGTAATTATAGAAGGGAGATGACGTAGGTATTGCATCTGCGTTGTGAGAAAAAAATCATTAGATATTTCTCCTTCCTTACGAAAGTAAATCGGATAGGTTCAGCGTCATGATCAGTAACAGTCTTTACTCGCAGTGAATTTCCTGGTTGAAGTAAAAGATCGGTGGATCTTATATGCATTTGAGGCAAGTCCGCACTATGGATGTTTCTACAATACACGCACAAAGTTTAAACGTGGAAAGGAAAGTAAAGACGCACGGTCCATTTGATCATCACGGGGCCGCGTGCGTTAACCAACACCAAGAATAAACAGTAAATACAGAATACACAATTTAAAAAACCCTAGGTCGGCGTCCGGATCTTGGGAAGTGCTGCGCAGGAGTCGCGAGTGCAGGCGACGAATAACGCCAGGGGACTTGTTTAAAAATATATAAAAACGTGAAAAAGGAGCCAAAGCAGGAGTTCAAACACTCAAGAGAAGAGTAAATAAAAATTCAGACTGAGGTTGGATAAGTAAGATGGAGGATCCTTTGGAGGTACGGATCCTCGAGTAGCTCTCGAAGACGAACTTTTACATAAAAAGTAAGTGGCAGACTAAGAGGCACAGATCCGACGGCCGAGTGAATAATTTATTTTTTAATTTTATTATTATTATTATTATTATTACTTTTATTATTATTATGATGATGATGATGACGATGACGATTGCGACGGCGCGGCGCCGCACGCAGCCGGACACTACAATTTATGCTTCTTGAGGAAAGGATTTTAACTGTGGTATGCCGGATGGCTTTCTGACGATAAAACATTGATATTAAAAAGAAAAAAAGAAAGCAAAGCACGTAGAATGTACACAAATGAAATATTATCCACACTCAAAGTGGAGCAAAGAAAACGCAAACACTCCAACAAAAGGGGAGATAAAAGACATTCATCCTTGCCCTAATGATACCGGACTGGAGGAACGAAACAAGGCCGTTTACGCAGATAAAACCCACGGACAAGATTGGATACTTTTCGAAACAGTGAAAATGAATATTTTACTTAAATATCAATGTACAATATCAAAGACAGTTCGCTACAATATGGTTTCTCACAGCTGCTCACCACAAACATTCATCGTTCTGCAGCTGTTTTCACACAGATTTAGAACGAGGATCAAACCCTTCTTGAAAGTGCTAAACAGCCTTCCTTCCTCCTTCTCTTGTTTCTCATTTTTTTTTCTTTCTTTGATTTTCTCCTTCCAATCAGATTTTGATATCAAGTTTGCACATTTTGGGTTCTTCCTATAATTACAGAGGATGATGAGGATGATAATAACGACTGATAATCATGGTAATTATTATAATAATAACAATGATAATAAGGTTAATTATTATAATGATGATGACAATAATAATAATAATGATAGTATTGATGATGACAATAATGGAAAGGATGATGATAACAAAATAATGATGACAATGATGATATAATAATAATAATAATAATAATAATAATAATAATAATAATGATAATAATTATTATTATTATTGTTATTATTATTACAGTCCGCAGTTAGGAGTGATGCGGGATGCAATAATAATAATGACAATAGATCCACATAGATCCAGGTGACGTAGCAATCATGAGGATTATTGATGATGGTGGTGGTGGTGATGATGGTGGTGGTCGTGATGATGGTGGTGGTGGTGATGATGGTGGTGTCGATGGTGATTGTGGTGATGGTGGTGGTGATGCGGTGGTGGTGTGGTGGTGATGACGGTGTGGTGGTGATGATGGTGTCGATGGTGATTGATGGTGGTGGTGATTGCGGTGATGTTGGTTGTGATGATGGTGGTAGTGAGGATGGTGGTGGTGATGATAAAGATGATAATAACAATTCTAATACTAATAATAGTGATAATGATAATGATTGTGATAATAATAACAATTTATAATGTAAATAATAATTATAATTATAAAACAACAGCAAATCAGCAATAATAATAATGATAATGACGTTAATAATGATAATTATGATGACGGAGATAATAATAATGATAATAATAATAATAATAATAATAATAATAATAACAATAATAACGATATAATAATAATAAAAAAAAAATAATGATAATATATAATTCTGTCATTTCAGGATCACTTGATGACCATAACCATTCTTAGCGTATTTTGTTTTGGTATCATTGATACCTACTTTATCACTTTAGCATCATCGCTTTGTTGTTTACATTATTTGACACTGTATAACTGCTTTCGCGTTACTATCATCAACGTCATTTGCCTTTGCAGTATTCAGTGCTCGTAACAGTGACGTCACAACTTCCATGACGAGTATAAAAGGGTCTTCCTCCTTCAGCCGGACATCACAGCTCACTCAGCCCCTCTGCGACCAACACCATGTCTGCGAAAGTGAGCAGCTTTTAGAATATATATATATATATATTTATATATATATATATATATATATATATATATATATATGTATATATACATATATATATATATATACATATATATATACATACATATATATATATATATATATATATATACATACATATATATATATATATATATATATATATATATATATATATATATATATATATAATTGTACATTTTTAGGTTCTCGAGCTATCAGAACTCTTACTCTCGTGCCATCCACCCCCCTTCGCTCCATATCCCTGTCCCTTCTTCAAATTCTCTATTTCATAATCTGTGTAATATTTTGACTTCGTAATGCCATTTATCAACAAAATAAGTAGACCATCGGTGATGTGGTGACAAGACGTACTGAACCAGAAGCACTAAGTATTCCGCCATGAGATTTATTGATTCACTCATTTTTCTGTATTATTGATTCGAAAAGATTTCTTCAGATTATATCAAAGGGGGATTCCTGATATCGTAGTGTCCTTCCTTGGGAAATTCCTGTTTTCTTACAAAGTTCCTATGCCTCTCTTGTGGCGTTCGTCGAGGTGCGGATTTTATTTTGGAATTCTCTGTTCCCTTCCGCAGCTGATCCTCGTGGTGGGCGCCCTCGCGGCCCTGGCCTCCGCCGTGCCCCGTCCCGACACTCCTCCCGTCTACGGCGCTCCTCCTCCCGTCTACGGCGCTCCTCCTCCGACCTACAAGCAGCCAGGAATGCCCTTCGACTTCAGCTACGCCGTCAGAGATCCCTACTCGGGCAACGACTACGCCCATCAGGAGACCAGCGACGGTCACGTGACCTCCGGATCGTACAGAGTGGTTCTTCCCGACGGCCGAACCGAGATCGTGGAATTCAACGCCGATCACGACAACGGCTACGTCGCCAACGTCGCCTACGAGGGGGAGGCCTCCTACCCCGCCCCCGCCCCCTCCTACCACCCCGCTCCCTCCTACCACGCCCCCGCTCCCTCCTACCACGCCCCTCCTCCCTCCTACCCACCACCCACTTCCTACCCACCTCCCCCACCCCATCCACACCAATAAAACCCATCCATCGTCAACGCACAGGCGGCTCTGCCAAAAGCATCTTGCTCATGGAATATCCAGAACTAAAGTCACAATGAAACTCCCACCAAAGTCCAAGTGCAAGCTAAAGTGCTTCTCGTGGTTCAACAGGACGCTCCTCATTACCTCCACATGGACCTCCATTGCAATGTTTGTTGCTTCCTTCGCCCACATGTAATGTTCATATTTTCACTGGCGAGGCAGCCGTGTCAGTGAGCTTTTTAGTCAATGTATTTTACTGTTATAAATAAAAAGAGGTCAACAAAACAATTTCCATTTCACTGGAAAACTTAACCTCACATGCAGATGCAATCCCTCTACTAAATTTTTGCTGCTTCTGTATTACTTTCTCTCCTATCTAAGATTCTTTCGTTGTTGCTCTTTATTTCTGATTCTCCCAACGACCCTGTGCGTGGCTGGACGTCCACTTCAAGCTTCAACAAATTCCGTTCTTTTCTCTTGTTATATTTTATCTTTTATTTTCTACTTATTTTCTTCTTAGTCGACGCCGCACCGGAAGGGATGATTCAGTCTTGAGGGGATGATCGTTCGTTAAGAGGTTCTGGCTGTTCCTCACAGAAAATGAGAATTAGAGATGTGTGGAATTTCTCCTGACATTTTTGTAGCTGAGGGGGGGGGGGCGTCTGGAGAGACACCCCGTCGATGTTTGTAAAATGTATCAGGTTGAAAAGAAGTAGCCGTTTCAAAAATGATTTTTGAAATGCAGTAATATCCTAAACGGCCACTGTTTAAGATTTTTGTTTTTTATTGACTGTGGACTCATTTGTTTCTGGTAAGAATTTTACTGTGGTATACTTGGTGGCTCTCAGGCATTATACCATGAATATCAAAAAAAGGAGATAGCTAACGAACTAGAATGCACCACAAAGGAGACGTAAACACTAGCGGTGGGCGTAATCGATTACATGGATTACAGCGTGAAATTTCTCGATTATAATTTCAAGTAATCTATTACCAAACGATTACTCCCAGAGCCAGGGTTGAGTTGAGGATCGTCTCAATATATTTCAAACTAACACTAACAATCTAAAACTCGTCATGACACTTTTTACTCAACAAGATAGTGTAAGTTATTTATCGTACGAATGCTTGGTTATGAAATAATGATTCTTTTTTTATTTATTAGAAAAAAAAACGCGCATATTTACTCGCTTTACTCCTTGAAGCCCGTTATCGCCCAGGTGTTTGGGTGGTGGAGTGGAGGGGGGGGGGGAGGGAAGGGGTTTCAACACACTCACACACACACACACAGAGGGGGGGGGGTAGAGAGAGAGAGAGAGAGAGAGAGAGAGAGAGAGAGAGAGAGAGGAGGGGGAGGAGGAAGAGGAGAGAGAGAGAAAGAGAGAGGAGGAGGAGGAGGAGGAGAAAGAGGAGAGAGAGAGAGAGAGAGAGGAGGGCGGGAGGAGGAGGAGGAGGAGGAGGAGGAGAAGGAGGAGGAGGAGGAGGAGGAAGAGAGAGAGAGAGAGAGAGGACGAGGAGGAGGAGGAGGAGAAAGAGAAAGAGAGAAGAGGTGGAGAAGGAGGAGGAGGAGGAGGAGGAGAGAGAGAGAAAATGAGAGAGAGAGAGGAAGAGAATAGACTACACTAAAAACAATAATATATACCTTATCCTGTACTAATACATCACTGCATAATCTATTTCTAGTTGAAAATAATCGATTACCGATCGCAAAAGTAATCGGAGTAATCGACTGCAAAAAAGATGAATATCGCCCATCACTAGGAAACACAACTAAATGGGTGATAGGAAGGCACTCATCTTGCCCTAATGATACCTGACTGGGAGAACGAAATAAGGTCGTTTACGCTGACAAAATCCGCGAACAGGTTTGATACTTTTAAGAGCGGTCAAAATGAATATATATTTGTATATTGATTTACAATATCAAAAATGGTTCGCTACAATATGGTTTCTCACAGCTGCTCACCACAAACATTCATCGTTCTGCAGCTGTTTTCAGACAGATTTAGAACGAGGATCAAACCCTTCTTGAAAGTGCTAAACAGCCTTTTCCTTCCTCCTTCTCTTGTTTCTCATTTTTTTTTCTTTCTTTGATTTTCTCCTTCCAATCAGATTTTGATATCAAGTTTGCACATTTTGGGTTCTTCCTATAATTACAGAGGATGATGAGGATGATAATAACGACTGATAATCATGGCAATTATTATAATAATAACAATGATAATAAGGTTAATTATTATAATGATGATGAAAAATAATAATAATAATGATAGTATTGATGATGACAATAATGGAAAGGATGATGATAACAAAATAATGATGACAATGATGATGATTAATAATAATAATAATTATAACAATAATAATAAATAATAATAATAATATATAATTATTATTATTATTATTATGTATCATTGTTATTATTATTATTATTACAGTCCACAGTTAGGAGTGATGCGGGATGCAATAATAATAATGACAATAGATCCACATAGATCCAGGTGACGGATTATTGATGATGGTGGTGGTGGTGGTCGTGATGATGGTGGTGGTGGTGGTGATGGTGGTGGTGATGGTGGTGTCGATGGTGATTGTGGTGATGGTGGTGGTGGTGATGACGGTGGTGATGATGGTGGTGATTACGGTGGTGGTGGTGGTGATGATGGTGATGTTGGTTGTGATGATGGCGGTGAGGATGGTGGTGGTGATGATAAAGATGATAATATCAATTCTAATACTAATAATAGTGATAATGATAATAATTGTGATAATAACAATTTATAATGTAAATAATAATTATAATTATAAAATAACAGCAAATCAGCAATAATAATAATGATAATGACGTTAATAATGATAATTATGATGACGGAGATAATAATAATAATAATAATAATAATAATAATAATAATATTAATAACAATAATAACGATATAATAATAATAGAAAAAAATAATGATAATATATATTCTGTCATTTCAGGATCACTTGATGACCATAACCATTTTTAGCGTATTTTGTTTTGGTATCATTGATACCTACTTTATCACTTTAGCATCATCGCTTTGTTGTTTACATTATTTGACACTGTATAACTGCTTTCGCGTTACTATCATCAACGTCATTTGCCTTTGCAGTATTCAGTGCTCGTAACAGTGACGTCACAACTTCCATGATGAGTATAAAAGGGTCTTCCTCCTTCAGCCGGACATCACAGCTCACTCAGCCCCTCTGCGACCAACACCATGTCTGCGAAAGTGAGCAGCTTTTAGAATATATATATATATATATATATATATATATATATATATATATATATATATATATATATATATATATAATTTAATTGTACATTTTTAGGTTCTCGAGCTATCAGAACTCTTACTCTCGTGCCATCCACCCCCCTTCGCTCCATATCCCTGTCCCTTCTTCAAATTCTCTATTTCATAATCTGTGTAATATTTTGACTTCGTAATGCCATTTATCAACAAAATAAGTAGACCATCGGTGATGTGGTGACAAGACGTACTTAACCAGAAGCACTAAGTATTCCGCCATGAGATTTATTGATTCACTCATTTTTCTGTATTATTGATTCGAAAAGATTTCTTCAGATTATATCAAAAGGGGATTCCTGAAATCGTGTTGTCCTTCCTTGGGAAATTCCTGTTTTCTTACAAAGTTCCTATGCCTCTCTTGTGGCGTTCGTCGAGGTGCGGATTTTATCTTGGAATTCCTGCTCCCTCCCGCAGCTGATCCTCGTGGTGGGCGCCCTCGCGGCCCTGGCCTCCGCCGTGCCCCGTCCCGACACTCCTCCCGTCTACGGCGCTCCTCCTCCGACCTACAAGCAGCCAGGAATGCCCTTTGACTTCAGCTACGCCGTCAGGGATCCCTACTCGGG
>NC_051389.1:16350493-16390493 GCF_015228065.2 Penaeus monodon
CGCCGCACCGGAAGGGATGATTCAGTCTTGAGGGGATGATCGTTCGTTAAGAGGTTCTGGCTGTTCCTCACAGAAAATGAGAATTAGAGATGTGTGGAATTTCTCCTGACATTTTTGTAGCTGAGGGGGGGGGGCGTCTGGAGAGACACCCCGTCGATGTTTGTAAAATTATCAGGTTGAAAAGAAGTAGCCGTTTCAAAAATGATTTTTGAAATGCAGCAATATCCTAAACTGCCACTGTTTAAGAAAATTGTTTTTATTGACTGTGGACTCATTTGATTCTGGTAAGAATTTTACTGTGGTATACTGGGTGGCTCTCAGGCAATACCATGAATATTAAAAAAAAGAGATAGCTAACGAACTAGAATGCACCACAAAGGAGACGTAAACGCTAGCGGTGGGCGTAATCGATTACATGGATTACAGCGTGAAATTTCTCGATTATAATTTCAAGTAATCTATTACCAAACGATTACTCCCAGAGCCAGGGTTGAGTTGAGGATCGTCTCAATATATTTCAAACTAACACTAGCAATCTAAAACTCGTCATGACACTTTTTACTCAACAAGATAGTGTAAGTTATTTATCGTACGAATGCTTGGTTATGAAATAATGATTCTTTTTTATTATTAAAAAGAAAAAAAAAAAAAAAAAACGCGCATATTTACTCGCTTTACTCCTTGAAGCCCGTTATCGCCCAGGTGTTTGGGTGGTGGAGTGGAGGGGGGGGGGAGGGAAGGGGTTTCAACATACTCACACACACACACACAGAGGGGGGGGTAAGAGAGAGAGAGAGAGAGAGAGAGAGAGAGAGAGAGAGAACGAGGAGAGAGAGAGAACGAGAGGAGAAGAGGGAGGAGGAGGAGAGAGAGAGAAAGGGGGGAGAGAGGAGGAGGAGAGGAGGAGGAGGAGGAGAGAGAGAGAAGGAGAGAGAGAGAGAGGAGAGATAGACTACACTAAAAACAATAATATATACACCTTACCCTGTACTAATACATCACTGCATAATCTATTTCTAGTTGGAAAATAATCGATTACCGATCGCAAAAGTAATCGGAGTAATCGACTGCAAAAAAGATGAATATCGCCCATCACTAGGAAACACAACTAAATGGGTGATAGGAAGGCACTCATCTTGCCCTAATGATACCTGACTGGGAGAACGAAATAAGGTCGTTTACGCTGACAAAATCCGCGAACAGGTTTGATACTTTTAAGAGCGGTCAAAATGAATATATATTTGTATATTGATTTACAATATCAAAAATGGTTCGCTTCAATATGGTTTCTCATAGCTGCTCACCACAAACATTCATCGTTCTGCAGCTGTTTTCAGACAGATTTAGAACGAGGATCAAACCTTTCTTGAAAGTGCTAAACAGCCTTCCTTCCTTCCTTCTTCTTCCTCCTCCTCCTCCTCCTCCTCCTCCTCCTCTTCCTCCTCTTCCTCCTCCTCCTCCTCCTCGTCCTCCTCCTACTTCTTCATTTTTTTTTCATCTTCCCATTCTTTGTTTTCTTCGGCTCTCATACAAATGTGATTCTTCCTCAAAGTCTTAGTCTCAATTGCGATCATGATAATGATCACAACAAAAGTAATAATAATAGCAATAATAGTAATAATGATAATAATTATAATAATTACTATGATAATAACAATGGCAATAATGATTATGACAATAATGACGATGATAATAACAATAGTATTATTAATAATGGTAATATCAATGACAATGGTACTGATAACAATAAACAGGAATAATAATGATAATGACAATGATGATGATAGTAATAATAATGATAGTAATGATGAATGTTGAAAATGTTGATTATTATTCATATTAGTCGTATTATCACCATATATATTATAAGTATCACCAGATATGTAGACAGACATCTTTTTAACCTAATAAAGCCGTCTGCTACTGTGATGATGAATGCAATTTATGTAAAGCTATAAAAATATTACTATAAAAATCATTCTGATTATTTTTCTTATTGCTATCATCGTAATACATTATTATTACCGTTACTATCATCGTCAGTATTACCATCATTTCTGTTGAAAATTTTATAATAATGATAATTTTTATTTCCATCATTATCATCAGCATCATAATTATCATTACCACTATAAGAACATTGTTAGTATCATCATTAGCAGTAGCAGTTGTGATAGAACATCACTTTATTTCTAGTCTTTTGAATACTGTTAATCATTTGTTGTTACAATGTTTTTTGCTGAAATAATTTGACGTTCTATACCTGGTTTCACGTTTCTGTCATCAACATCATTTGCACTATCCAGTGGTCGTAACAATGACGTCACATCCTCCACGATGAGTATATAAGGGGCTTCCTCCTTCGGCTGAGCATCATAACTCACTCAGCTGCTCTGCTACCAACACCAACATGTCTACGAAAGTGAGAATCTTTGGGGGAGGGACATATATTTCAGGCCTTCGAGCTACTAAACTCTGTTTCTCTCTCTCTCATGTCCATCCATTACTCCTCCCCTTTTAGCAGTGTCTCTTCTTCCGTTCCTTTATTTCATAATCATCTACGTAACGTTTGCCAAGATTTATTCATTACATTCACTTCTTTGTGTGTTGCTGATTCTCAAAGAATTCTTCAGTTTATATTAATAATTTCTTGAAACTGTAGTAACTTTCATCGGGATATATTCCTATCTAATACTATTGTGATAAAGTTCCTCTCGTGCTTATGGATTTTATTTTGGAATTCTCTGTTCCCTTCCGCAGCTGATCCTCCTGTTGGGCGCCCTCACGGCCCTGGCCTCCGCCGTGCCCCGTCCCGACACTCCTCCCGTCTACGGCCCTCCTCACCCGACCTACAAGCAGCCAGGAATGCCGTTCGACTTCAGCTACGCCGTCAGGGACTACTCGGGCAACGACTACGCCCATCAGGAGACCAGCGACGGTCACGTCACCTCCGGATCGTACAGAGTGGCTCTTCCCGACGGCCGAACCGAGATCGTGGAATTCAACGCCGATCACGACAACGGCTACGTCGCCAACGTCGCCTACGAAGGGGAGGCCTCCTACCCCGCTCCCGCCCCCTCCTACCACCCCGCACCCTCCTACCACGCCCCCTCTCCCTCCTACCACGCCCCTCCTCCCTCCTACCCACCACCCACTTCCTATCCATCTCCCCCACCCCACCCACACCAATAAATCCCATCCATCCTCAGCGCACAGGCGGCTTTGCCAAAAGCTCCTTGCTCAAGAAGTATCCAACGCCAAAGGAAGGACTTTTCAAGCACAAGCCACATGAAAATTCACGCAACGGTCACAGGGTAAATCCAAGGTGCTTCCTGGGCTTCAGCAGTAAGTGTCCAATTATTTCCACAAGGAAATTCATTTCAACATTAGCTGACTCGTCCTGTTTATGCATTCACAAGTGAGGCGCCTTTTGGTCTCTGTATTTCATTCTTGTAAATAAAAGTTACTCGATTAAATATATTTTTCTAATTACATTATAACCGCACACACACCTTTGCTTCTTCCTCTGTCTTTCTGAATGTCTTCTGTTATACTTATTTCCTTTAACTAATATTCTGTCACTGACCCCTTGTGTGGCTGGAGGTCCGCTTCAAACACCGAGAAACATATTCTTTCTTTCCTTCCTATTCACATTTCCCTTCAAGATCTAGCATATACCTTATTCATTCATTTTTGAGTGTTGCTCGTTTTCTCTTGACATGGATCTCTTGGCGACAGTTGCAGATAGAGGATCTTAAATGTAATCTTTCGCTTGCAAATACCTTGACAAGAAACAGCAAGCACTTACCCTCGCCGGTGCTGCTTGCATTCGCTGATCGCAGGGAATGCAGCTGTAAGACAAGATGCTCTGGCTGTTCCTCACAGGAAGCTGATGCTCGTGCTGCGTGAAACCTCCTGACAGACGTTTTCGCAGCATCTTGAGGACCTGAGTGTGGGTTGTGATAATGAAGTGAGTTATGATACTAATGTGAGTTGTGAGTGCCATATTGTGATGCCGCCATATACGGGATATAATGACAATATTATCGTGCGTATTTTGTGATAATTATATGATTATAGTACATATATACTGCCTATCACTGCATCATGTTTGTATTCTCACTGTGTCGTGTTCGTATATATGTTTGTTTGGTGTTTCTCTACGATGCTTGAGGGAGAAGAATACACCAATTAAAACTAATGTAGGTTCATTGTAGATCAGCTCTGACAAAAATAAAAGGGAGTTCTTGATCCTGTGCCCCACACGTCAGGCTCTGTTTATCATTGTTTTAAAAGGAGTATTTTCATTGGCTGTCGACCATGGGAAGGCGATTTATCTGGTTCCTGATTGGAGGATTTTGACTGGGTGGCTTTCAGACGATGAAACATGAATATCGAAAAAAAGACTGAACTCATAAGGTACACAAAACTGAAATAGTATTTACATTCAAGTCAGAGCAGATTAAACGAAAATACAAATAATAAGGCGATGATAAGAATACCTGACGAGAACGAAAGTCGTTTACGGTGACAAAACCCGCGGAAAATGTTCGATGATTTTAAGAACGGAGAAACGAGTACTTTATATAATAACAATAATAATAATAATAATAATGATAATAGTAGTAATAATGATGATATTTATAGTAAATGACTCGATAACGATGACAGTGATTATGATAATAATGATGATAATGACAAAAGTGATAATGATGTTATTTATCAGTATTATTGTTTGTATCATTATTTTCATTAACGCTATTATTGATATTATTAATATTATTATCACTCTTCTTCTTATTATTATTATTTATCATTATAACCATTGCCATTATCATTATCACAATTATTATTATCAGTATCAGCATCATCAGTCATCTTTATCATTATGATTATCTTTAGTAACACTATCATCATTATTATTATCAGAATCATTATTACTGTATTATCATTATCATTATTATTACTATTTGTACCTTTATTATTATTGTCATTATTATGCACCTTTATTATCATTATCGTTATTAAGTCAAGTCGATGCTGAGAGGCGCAGACGAACCGCCAGGAGTGTAGACAGACAACTCATCCTGAGAAAACAGTCTCGTTTTAAGTCTAATTCCATCAGTCTTTGCATCGGTGCTTGCCTCTGTTCAGGATTAATAGTTCAGGCAAAACACAAAAATATGACTACTTCGCGAGCCATTTAGATTATCAATGTTATTACTATCATCATTTAGCTATCTTTTTATCATTAATACCTATTCAGTATCATAACTTTGTTGCTTATTTTCTTTTCTTTTTTTTCTTTTTTTTGCTGAAATTATTCGTATGACATTCTATACCTGCTTTCACGTTACTATCATCAATGTCATTTGCCTTTGCAGTATCAAGTGTTTGTAACAATGACGTAACAACATTCATGATGAGTATAAAAGGGTCTTCCTCCTTCAGCCGAACATCACAGCTCACTCAGCTCCTCTGCGACCAACACTAACATGTCTGCGAAAGTAAGTAGCTTTCAGTTAAAAAATCTGACTTTCTAGTTAGTGAACCTTTCTTTCTCCATCCCTCACCTCCAGCCTCTTTGAAATATTCATTAATTACATTTGTTCCTTCAAAGTTCTCTTTTTTTTTTCCAAGAGATTACTTGAGATCATATAACAGGGATTTCCGAAGTTTGAAGTGATTTCCTTCAGGACATTTGTGCTTTCGTACGAGGCTCCTGTTCCTCGTGTGTGAATTTTAGCTCTGAATTCTCTGCTCCCTCGCGCAGCTGATCCTCTTGGCGGGCGCCCTCGCGGCCCTGGCCTCCGCCGTGCCCCGTCCCGACACTCCTCCCGTCTACGGCCCTCCTCACCCGACCTACAAGCAGCCAGGAATGCCCTTCGACTTCAGTTACGCCGTCAGGGACTACTCGGGCAACGACTACGCCCATCAGGAGACCAGCGACGGTCACGTCACCTCCGGATCGTACAGAGTGGTTCTTCCCGACGGCCGAACCGAGATCGTGGAATTCAGCGCCGATCACGACAACGGCTACGTCGCCAACGTCGCCTATGAGGGGGAGGCCTCCTACCCCTCCCCCTCCCCCTCCCCCTCCTACCACCCCGCACCCTCCTACCACGCCCCTGCCCCCTCCTACCACCCCGCACCCTCCTACCACGCCCCTGCCCCCTCCTACCACGCCCCCCCTCCCTCCTACCCACCACCCACTTCCTACCCACCTCCCCCAGCCCACCCACACCAATAAATCACATCCATCCTCAGCGCACAGGCGGCTTGCCAAAAGCTCCTTGCTCAAGAAATATCCAACGCCAAAGGACTTTCCAAGCTCTAGCCACTCCATTGAAATCCACGCAAAAGTCACAGGGCAAAACCAAGGTGCTTCCTGTGCTTCAGCAGTAAGTGCCTCGTTACTTCCACATGGAAATTCATCTCAACATTTGCTGATTCGTCCTGTTTATGCTTTCACAAGTGAGGCGCCTTTTGGTCTCTGGATTTTATTCTTGTAAATAAAAGTTACTCGATTAAATATATTTTTCTAATTACATTATAACCGCACACACCTTTGCTTCTTTCTCTGTCTTTCTGAATGTCTTCTGTTATACTTATTTCCTTTAACTAATAATCTGTCACTGACCCCTTGTGTGGTTGGAGGTCTGCTCCAAGCACCGATTAACACATATTCTTTCTTTCCTTCCTATTCCCATTTCCCTTCAAGATTTATCATATACCTTATTAATTCATTTTTGATTATTACTTGTTTTCTCTCAACATGGATCTCTTGGCGTCAGTTGCAGATAGAGAGGATCTTAGATATAATCTTTCGCTTGCAAATACCTTGACAAGAAACAGCAAACACTTACCCTCGCCGGTGCTGCTTGCATTCGCCGATCTCAGAGAATGCAGCTGTAAGACAAGATGCTCTGGCTGTTCCTCACAGGAAGCTGATGCCTGCGCTGCGTGAAATCTCCTGACAGACGTTTTCGCAGCAACTTGAGGACCTGAGGACGAATGATATAAGATTTATCAAGTTGGAAAGATATAGCCGTTTCAAACATGATTTGTTGAAGTGCAGTGATTTAAGCGACCATCTGAAGTTGCTAAGCGATTATTGTTTATAATTATTTTAAAGGAGTATTCTCATTGGCTGTCGACCATGGGAAGGCGATTTATCTGGCTCCTGACTGGAGGATTTTGACTGGCATACTGGGTAGCTTTCAGACGATGAAACATGAATATCGAAAGAAAAAAAGACTGAACTCATGAGATACACAAAACTGAAATAGTATTTACATTCAAGCCAGAGCAGATTAAACGAAAATACAAATAATAAGGCGATAATGCGAATACCTGGCGAGAACGAAACATGGTCGTTTACGCTGACAAAACCCGCGGAAAATGTTCGATGATTTTAAGAACGGAGAAACGAGTACTTTATATAATAATAATGATAATAATAATAATAATAATAATAATAATAAT
This sequence comes from Penaeus monodon, assembly GCF_015228065.2. Lineage (NCBI taxonomy): Eukaryota > Metazoa > Arthropoda > Malacostraca > Decapoda > Penaeidae > Penaeus > Penaeus monodon. The sequence continues at coordinate 16,357,979 of NC_051389.1, forward strand.
AACAATAATAATAATAATAATGACGATGATAATTATAATAATAGTAATAATAATAATAGTTGTAATAATGATGAAATTTATTGTAAATGACTCGATAACGATGACAGTGATTATGATAATGATGATAATGACAATAGTGATAATTATAATGTTATTTATTATTATTACGAGTATTATTGTTCGTATCATTATTTTCATTAACGCTATTAATGTTATTATTAATATTATTATTATCACTTATTATTATTATTATTATTATTATTGTTATTATTATTGTCATTATCATTATCACAATTATTATCAGTATCGGCATCATTATCAGTATTATCTTTATCATTATGATTATCTTTAGTAACACTATCATCATTATTATTATCAGAATCATTATTACTGTATTATCATTATCATTATTATTACTATTTGTGCCTTTATAATTATTGTCATTGTTATGCATCTTTATTATCATTATCGTTATTAAGTCAAGTCGATGCTGAGAGGCGCAGACGAACCGCCAGGAGTGTAGACAGACAACTCATCCTGAGAAAACAGTCTCGTTTTAAGTCTAATTCCATCAGTCTTTGCATCGGTGCTTGCCTCTGTTCAGGATTAATAGTTCAGGCAAAACACGAAAATATGACTACTTTGCGAGCCATTTAGATTATCAATGTTATTACTATCATCATTTAGCTATCTTTTTATCATTAATACCTACTCATTATTATCACTTTATTGCTATTTTTTTCTTTTTTTCTGAAATTATTCGTATGACATTCTATAACTGCTTTCACGTTACTATCATCGTCATTTGCCTTTGCAGTATCCAGCTCGTAACAGTGACGTCACAACATTCATGATGAGTATAAAAGGGTCTTCCTCCTTCAGCCGAACATCACAGCTCACTCAGCTCCTCTGCGACCAACACTAACATGTCTGCGAAAGTAAGTAGCTTTCGGTTAAAAAATCTGACTTTCTAGTTAGTGAATCTTCTTTCTCCTTCCCTCACTTCCAGCCTCTCTCTCTCTCTCTCTCTCTCTCTCCATCCATCCTGCTCCTCATTTCCCTCTGTCCGTGCTTCAGCTCCGTTGCTTCATATTCTTCTATGTAGTATTTTGCCTTTGAAATATTCATTAATTACATTTGTTCCTTCAAAGTTCTCTTTTTTTTCCAAGAGATTACTTGAGATCATATAACAGGGATTTCCGAAGTTTGAAGTGATTTCCTTCAGGACATTTGTGCTTTCGTACAAGGCTCCTGTTCCTCGTGTGTGAATTTTAGCTCTGAATTCTCTGCTCCCTCGCGCAGCTGATCCTCTTGGCGGGCGCCCTCGCGGCCCTGGCCTCCGCCGTGCCCCGTCCCGACACTCCTCCCGTCTACGGCCCTCCTCACCCGACCTACAAACAGCCAGGAATGCCCTTCGACTTCAGCTACGCCGTCAGGGACCCCTACTCGGGCAACGACTACGCCCATCAGGAGACCAGCGACGGTCACGTCACCTCCGGATCGTACAGAGTGGTTCTTCCCGACGGCCGAACCGAGATCGTGGAATTCAGCGCCGATCACGACAACGGCTACGTCGCCAACGTCGCCTATGAGGGGGAAGCCTCCTACCCCGCCCCCGCCCCCTCCTACCACCCCACTCCCTCCTACCACGCCCCTGCCCCCTCCTACCACGCCCCCCCTCCCTCCTACCCACCACCCACTTCCTACTCACCTCCCCCAGCCCACCCACACCAATAAATCCCATCCATCCTCAGTGCATAGGCGGCTCCAACCTTGCTCAAGAAATATCCAACGCCAAAGGAAGGACTTTCCAAGCTCTAGCCACTCCATTGAAATCCACGCAAAAGTCACAGGGCAGAACCTAGGTGCCTCCTGTGCTTCAGCAGTAAGTGCCTCGTTACTTCCACATGGAAATTCAACATTTGCTGATTCGTCCTGTTTATGCTTTCATAAGTGAGGCAGCTTTTGGTCTCTGGATTTTATTCTTGTAAATAAAAGTTACTCGATTAAATGTTTTTCTAATTACATTATAACCGCACACACCTTTGCTTCTTTCTCTGTCTTTCTGAATGTCTTCTGTTATATTTATTCATTTATTTATTTTAACTAATATTCTGTCACTGACCCCTTGTGTGGTTGGAGGTCTGGTTCAAGCACCGACAAACACATATTCTTTCTTTCCTTCCTATTCCCATTTCCCTTCAAGATTTATCATATACCTTATTAATTCATTTTTGAGTATTACTTGTTTTCTCTCAACACGGATCTTTTGGCGTCAGATGCAGATAGAGAGGATCTTAGATATAATCTTTCGCTTGCAAATACCTTGACAAGAAACAGCAAGCACTTACCCTCACCGGTGCTGCTTGCATTCGCCGATCTCAGAGAATGCAGCTGTAAGACAAGATGCTCTGGCTGTTCCTCACAGGAAGCTGATGCCTGCGCTGCGTGAAATCTCCTGACAGACGTTTTCGCAGCAACTTGAGGACCTGAGGACGAATGATATAAGATTTATCAAGTTGGAAAGATATAGCCGTTTCAAACATGATTTGTTGAAGTGCAGTGATTTAAGCAACCATCTGAAGTTGCTAAGCGATTATTGTTTATAATTATTTTAAAGGAGTATTCTCATTGGCTGTCGACCATGGGAAGGCGATTTATCTGGCTCCTGATTGGAGGATTTTGACTGGCATACTGGGTGGCTTTCAGACGATGAAACATGAATATCGAAAGAAAAAAAGACTGAACTCATAAGGTACACAAAACTGAAATAGTATTTACATTCAAGTCAGAGCAGATTAAACGAAAATACAAGTAAAAAGGCGATAACAATAATACCTGACGAGAACGAAACAAGGTCGTTTACGCTGACAAAACCCGCGGAAAATGTTCGATGATTTTAAGAACGGAGAAACGAGTACTTTATATAATAGTAATGATAATAATAGTAATAATAATAATAATAATAATAATAATAATAATAATAATAATAATAATAATGAAATAGTAGTAATAATGAGTATTATTGTTCTTATCATTATTTTCATTAACGCTATTAATCTTATTATTGATATTATTATTATCACTCATTATTATTATTATTATTATTACTATTATTATTATAATCATTGACATTATCATTATCACAATTATTATTATCAGTATCAGCATCATTATCAGTATTATCTTTATCATTATGATTATCTTTAGTAACACTATCATCATTATTATCATCAGAATCATTATTACTGTATTATCATTATCATTATTATTACTATTTGTACCTTTATTATTATTGTCATTATTATGCACCTTTATTATCATTATCGTTATTAAGTCAAGTCGACGCTGAGAGGCGCAGACGAACCGCCAGGAGTGTAGACAGACAACTCATCCTGAGAAAACAGTCTCGTTTTAAGTCTAATTCCATCAGTCTTTGCATCGGTGCTTGCCTCTGTTCAGGATTAATAGTTCAGGCAAAACACGAAAATATGGCAACTTCGCGAGCCATTTAGATAACCATTTAGCTATCTTTTTTATCATTAATACCTACTCAGTATCATAACTATGTTGCATTTTTTTCTGAAATTATTCGTATGACATTCTATAACTGCTTTCACGTTACTGTCATCAACGTCATTTGCCTTTGCAGTATCCAGCTCGTAACAGTGACGTCACAACATTCATGATGAGTATAAAAGGGTCTTCCTCCTTCAGCCGAACATCACAGCTCACTCAGCTCCTCTGCGACCAACACTAACATGTCTGCGAAAGTAAGTAGCTTTCGGTTAAAAAATCTGACTTTCTAGTTAGTGAATCTTCTTTCTCCTTCCCTCACCTCCAGCCTCTCTCTCTCTCTCTCTCTCTCTCTCTCTCTCTCTCTCTCTCTCTCTCTCTCTCTCTCCATCCATCCTGCTCCTCATTCCTCTCTGTCCGTGCTTCAGCTCCGTTGCTTCATATTCTTCTACGTAGCATTTTGCCTTTGAAATATTTATTAATTACATTTGTTCCTTCAAAGTTCTCTTTTGTTTCCAAGAGATTACTTGAGATCATATAATAGTGATTTCTGAAATTTGAAGTGAATTCCTTCGGGACATTTGTGCTTTCGTACGAGGCTCCTGTTCCTCGTGTGTGAATTTTAGCTCTGAATTCTCTGCTCCCTCGTGCAGCTGATCTTCGTGGCGGGCGCCCTCGCGGCTCTGGCCTCCGCCGTGCCCCGTCCCGACACTCCTCCCGTTTACGGCCCTCCTCACCCGACCTACAAGCAGCCAGGAATGCCCTTCGACTTCAGTTACGCCGTCAGGGACTACTCGGGCAACGACTACGCCCATCAGGAGACCAGCGACGGTCACGTCACCTCCGGATCGTACAGAGTGGTTCTTCCCGACGGCCGAACCGAGATCGTGGAATTCAGCGCCGATCACGACAACGGCTACGTCGCCAACGTCGCCTATGAGGGAGAGGCCTCCTACCCTGCCCCTGCTCCCTCCTACCACCCCGCTCCCTCCTACCACGCCCCTGCCCCCTCCTACCACGCCCCCCCTCCCTCCTACCCACCACCCACTTCCTACCCACCTCCCCCAGCCCACCCACACCAATAAATCCCATCCATCCTCAGCGCACAGGCGGCTCTGCCAAGAGCTCCTTGCTCAAGAAATATCCAACGCCAAAGGAAGGACTTTCCAAGCTCTAGCCACTCCATTGAAATCCACGCAAAAGTCACAGGGCAGAACCTAGGTGCCTCCTGTGCTTCAGCAGTAAGTGCCTCGTTACTTCCACATGGAAATTCATTGCAGCATTTACTGTCTCGTCCTGTTTATGTTTTCACAAGGGAGCCGTCTTCTAGTCTCTGTTTTACTCTTGTAAATAAAAGTTACTCGATTGAATATATTTTTCTTATTACGTTATAACCGCACACACCTTTCCTTCTTTCTCTGTCTTTCTGAATGCCTTTTGTAATTTTGATTTATTTCCTTTAACTAATATTCTGTCACTGACTCTTTGTGTGGCTGGACGTCCGCTTCAAGCACCGACATATACATATTCTTTCCTTCCTTCCTATTCTCTTTCTCTCTTCAAGATCTATCATCGCAATACCTCGTTCATTCATTTTTCAGTATTACTCGTTTTCTCTCAACATGGATCTCTTGGCGACAGTTGCAGGTAGAGAGGATCTTAGATATAATCTTTCGCTTGCAAATACCTTGACAAAATCAGCAAGCAATTATCCTCGCCGGTGCTGCTTGCATTCGCCGATCGCAGAGAATGCAGCCGTACGACAAGATGCTCTTGCTGTTCCTCACAGGAAGCTGATGCTCGTGCTGCGTGAAATCACTTCTGACAGTACTGTGGCTGAGGAGGATTTTGTCTGTGGCAAACTGGGTGGCTTTCAGACGATGAAACATATATATTATATAAAAAAAAGTATCTGAACACAAAAAGTAAACAAAACTGAAATAACTTATCACTCAAACTAAAACAAATTAAACGGGAAAAACGAAACAAGACCGCTTCCGTTGGCAAAGTCCGCGAATACGAGTACTTTATTTACATAATGATTTAAAGTATCAAAAATGGTTCACTACAGCGCCGCTTCTCACTTAATGGCGGGCTAGTTGCTCACCACAAACACTCTCAGTTCTCGCTCAGCAGCTGCTCTCTGGCGCCGGAATTAGAGAAGGATCAGACCCCTCCTGAAAGTGCTTGGAATCTCTTCTTTTTGTTTTCCTTTCTCTCTTCCGCCTCCTTCTTCTGGATCTTCTTTTCTCCTTCGTCTTCTTCCTGATCTGCTTTTCATCTTCGTCTTCTTCTTGTTATTCTTTTCTTCTTCAGTCTTCTTGCTCTTCATCGTCTTTTTCTCCTTGCTCTCGTCCCCTTTTCTTCTTTTTTTTCGTCTTCTTTCTCTTCGTTTTTCTTTTCTACTTTATCTTTTTCTTCTTCGACTTTGTCTTGTTCGCCTTCATCTTTGTTTCCCTTTTCTCTTTCTTATAATCAGATCAAATATTTTCCTTTGCAAATGACGTTCTTCCTAAAATTACAACTTCAGGGTCAATTATGACACTGATGATGATGATGAAAATAATGATGAAAGTAATAATAATGATGATAATAATAATGATAATAATAATAATAATAATAATAATAATAATAATATAATAACAATGATAATGATAATGATAATAATAGTGAGAGTTAGAACAAAAATAAGAATAACAATGATAATAATAGTAATAGAAATGATAATGATGACAATAATAATAATAGTAATGATAAAGATAATGTCAAGATTTTATCATTATTATCAGCATTAGTATTATTATCAGTAGTAGTATTACAGTTTATCATTTTAGTATCACTATCATTATCATCGCGTCGGACTCAAGACTGTCACGACGGCAATCTGAGTTCGAGGGTTCGAGTCACCGACCGCCGCGTTGTTTCCCTTGGGCAAGGAACTTCACCTCGATTGCCTGCCTAGCCACTGGGTGGCCAAGCCAGCCCAAGTCAGTGCTGGTCCCAAGCCCGGATAAAATAAGAGAGAATGTTACCTAAAAAAGGTAACACCGGCACTCTCCGTGGAAAGGAACTGGGGACCCTACCACGTACTCACTCCAAGAGCATCACAACGTGAAAACTGCAATTGAGTATCATGCTGTGACCACGGCGGCTCAGACATGAACCTACCGTTAAATGAATGAATGAATCATTATCATCATTATCATTATCGTTATCATGGTACGTCAATCGATGTTGAGAGACACAGTCCTCTCACCAGGTGTAGATAGACATCTTTTTATCCTATGAAAACTAATTGTAATTATATGCTTGTATCTAATCAGCAAAAATGCTGCTTTGAATACTATTATTGTATTTATCATCATTATTTGTTATCATACCTTCTGCTATTGTTATTGTTGTTATTGTGATTATTACTAACGTTATTGTTACGACTGCCTGTATTATCGCAAATACTATTTCCGTTATTTTTATCAGTATCCTTATTACTAATATTACTAATCTCAAGAACATTGTCAGTTTCATCATTAGTCGCAGTATCAATGTCTAATCTTGTGAAAACTGTTAATGGTATTACAGTACCAGAGGTATGTCTGCTCTTCTATTATCATAAATAATTTTCTTGATTCAGTATCGCGCGAAGACTATGACCATCTTCATCGCAGTTTGTTCTTATTCCTGTATCATTAATACCTGCTTAATGCATTAATATCACAAATCTGTTGCTATCATCATTTTTGCTAATTTGTTTGCCATTCTATAACTGCTTTCACGTTACTATCATCAATTTGTCTTTGCAGTCCGGTGGTCGCAACAGTGACGTCACAACTTCCTTTCTAGAAATGAGTATATAAGGGGCGTCCTCCTTCAGCCGAGCATCACAGCTCATTCAGCTCTCTGCGAACAACATGTCTGCGAAAGTGAGTAGCTTCCGAGCTAGTAAACCCTCTTTCCCTCTCTTTCCTTCCATCTATGCCTCCTCTTCCCTATGTCCCTACTTTATTCCCCTCATTCCATATTCTTCTACATAACGTTTTGCATTTACAATACCATCCATTAATCTATCATCAGTAACATGAGTAGACCATCAGAGTGGCAGGTCGCACTCAGGCAAAGCATTCCGCCACAAGATTCATTCATTCTTCAAGGATCTTCCATTGTTGGTGATTCGAAAAGCATCAAGATTCTATAAAAATAATTCCTGAAATTGACGTGCCCTTGCTCAGGACTTTCCTGCTTCCATGCAATGTCCTCTTAGTCCTCATCCTTGTTCTTCACTTCATTGGAATTCTCTGCTCCTTCCCGCAGCTGATCCTCGTGGTGGGCGCCCTCACGGCCCTGGCCTCCGCCGTGCCCCGTCCCGACACTCCTCCCGTCTACGGCCCTCCTCACCCGACCTACAAGCAGCCAGGAATGCCCTTCGATTTCAGCTACGCCGTCAGGGACTACTCGGGCAACGACTACGCCCATCAGGAGACCAGCGACGGTCACGTCACCTCCGGATCGTACAGAGTGGCTCTTCCCGACGGCCGAACCGAGATCGTGGAATTCAGAGCCGATCACGACAACGGCTACGTCGCCAACGTCGCCTACGAGGGGGAGGCCTCTTACCCCGCTCCCGCCCCCTCCTACCACCCCGCTCCCTCCTACCACGCCCCCGCCCCTTCTTACCACCCCACTCCCTCCTACCCACCACCCTCCACCTACCCACCTCCCCCACCCCACCCATATCAATAGAACCCATCCATCCTCAGCGTGCAGGCGGCTCTGTCGAAAAGCGACACCATCAACGTCCGCACAAAAGTCACAAGGCAAGCCAAGGCGCTTGCCAAACACTACGCGCCTCATTACCTCCTGAAGTCCATAGCCAAGCTCGCTGGCCCCTTCGCTCACTCGTCCTGTTCATGTTTTCACGGGTGAGGCAGTGGGCGTCAGTGGGTCATTCAGTCGTTATATTTTACGCTCGTAAATAAATGCAAATCAATGAAACGTTTTCTTTTTCGTAGTATAACCTAACCGTACCCGCCTTTGCTCCTTTCTCTTCCTTCCCGAGTTTCTTTTGTGATTTCCGTATATTTCTTTTGACCAGGACTCTTCCACCATCCCTACGCGTGGCTGGACATCCGTTTCAAGCATCAACATGTTCTTCCCTTCCTCTCTATTCCCCTTCTCCTTTTGAAGCATTATCAATAATTTCTCGACATGGATCTCTTGACACCCGTTGCAGATAAATAAGAACTTATATAAAATTTTCTCTTGTTATTACCACGACACGAAATAGCATGCAGTTACTCTCACCGATGCCGCTGACTCATTCGTGGCTTGCTGACCGTACGATAAGATATTCTGGCCGTTCCTCGCAAGAAATGAGTTTTACGTGATTTGTATATCTCGAGGGGGTGCCTGTTCCCATTCAGTAATAGCTCCTCCTCTTTCCACACCTGTTTTTTTCTCTTTAGTCTATAACTATAAATATAAATACCATTGATTCCCCAGTAGGGTGTGCCATTACCTTCTTTTTCTCTCTCCGTCTTTCTCTTTCGAATTCGAATTCGATCCTCTCTTTCTCTCACTCTTATACTTTTTATAGACGATGATGATTTTGACAATCCACTACGGTTCCCCGTTTTCTTCCTAAAATCATGATTAATGAGATGATATTGATTTTAATGATAAACTTAGTGTCGATGATAGTAGTACTGTGATAATAGTAATAATGATGATATAGTGAATTATTGCAACGAAAATACTGATGATACTACCATTACTGATGCCATATGTTATCATAACTACCCCCCCTCTATTAATAATGATTATAATACTAAAAGTAACACTGAAGAGAATCATAATATATGAACAGAATCCAACCGTGGTAGATCGTTGAGAGACAAATGATAGAAACGTGTCTTTCGATTCGCAAGGAACGTTTTGAAAGACAAAGTTCAGATAAGAAAATTCGAAAAGATATTGTACTATCAAACTGGAGAGTTAAAAAGTTTAGGCAGAAGTTAGGCATAAACATCATTACTGTTATTATTATTATTATTATTATTATTATTATTATTATTATTATTATTATCTTATTGTTATTATCATTATCATCATCATTATTATTATCATCATTATTATTTTTTTTTTTTTTATTGTTATTTGTTATTATTATTACTATCATTGTTATTATTGATTATTGTTATTATTGTTATTATTACTATCCTCGTTATTATTATTATCATTATTATTATCATTATTGTTATTATTATTGTCCATATTATCATTATTACTATCATCATTATAATCATTATCTATACTATCATTACCATTATTACTGTTATCATTATTATTGTCATTATTGTTGTTTTTTGTTTTTATTGTCACTGTTACTATCATCATCATCAGTATCATTATTATTATCATTCTCATGATTATTGTCATTATCATTATCATGATTATTAGTATTATCATTATTATTATTATCATATATTATTATCATCATGAATATCATTAACATGAGTATTATCATTATTATTATCATTATCAAAAATAATAATAATGGGAGTAGTATTAATATCATTATCATACCATCACCGTAACAATCATTGATGGGAATATCATTATCATGATTATTTTAAACATTGCTCTATCTTCATTAGTGCTATTATTACTACTGTTTTGATATCATTATTAGTAATACCAGTATCATCCTTCCATCATTATCAACTACATTTTATTTCGTTATCATTTCCAACCATTATGAATTTCCAGCCATTAGCAATGTGATTTTTTTTTTTTTTTTACTATTTCTTTTTATCCTTGTGTCTTGATATCAAATGAATATTACCATTATTTTAACTGTATTTTGTTCTTTTTACTATTATTCATCACCATATTAGACAAACTTCTGAACAACGTTGTTATCATCATCCCTTTTGCTGGAACCATATACTTAGTATTTCAAAACAGCTTTCTCCTTGTTATTATCAAAGTCATCTGTTTTGTACCATCCACTGTTCAGGCATAGCAGTGACGTCACAGCTTCCGTGCTGGTGGCGAGTATATAAATGGCTTTTTCCCTTTACCGAGCATCACTGTTCACTCAGCTCCCCTGCGACCTACACCAATATGTGTGCGAAAGTGAGTCGCTTCTGATCAAAAATCTCTCTGGCTTTCAAGCTACTAATACTTTCTCTCTCCCTTCCTCTCCTCCTCATTCTCTTTCTTTTTTTCTCTCTCACTTTTTCTCCATTCCTCCTGCCCCCGTAATTTCTCTCTGTCTCTTCTTCAGTTCCCTTGCTTCATATTCTTCTGCGAAATAATTTGCATTTGAAATATTCTTTAATCTTTCAACAAACTAAATTGTATGTAGCTTTCGAAAAATAAAATGTCTCTAAGGTCTCTTTCTCTTTCTCCCTCTCCCTCTCTCTGCCCCCCCCCCTCTCTCTCTATCTCCTTCCCTCTCTACCTCTTTCTCTCTTCCTTTCTCTTTCTCTCCCTCCTTCCTTCTCCCTTTCCCTTTCTTTCTCTTTGATTCTTCTCTGCCCCTTCTTTAGTCCCCTTCCCGTCATTGGCGTACTGACAGGAAGCACTAATCCAGAAGATTCAGTCATTTGCTCCTGCAGTGTTTTGGTATTGCTTTTCTATTTTTTATTTCTACTTCCAAAATTCAAGTGTCTTTCCTCCTGATGTGCCAGCTTTTCCCGTCGAGATGTGTTTTCTTTGTCATGGGATTTAATTCTAATTCGGAATTCCCTGCTCCCTCCTGCAGCTGATCCTCGTGGTGGGCTCCCTCGCGGCTGTGGTCTCCGCCGTGCCCCGTCCCGACACTCCTCCCGTCTACGGCCCTCCTCACCCGACCTACAAGCAGCCAGGAATGCCGTTCGATTTCAGCTACGCCGTCAAGGACTACTCGGGTAATGACTACGCCCACGCCCAGACCAGCGACGGTCACGTCACCTCCGGATCGTACAGAGTGGCTCTTCCCGACGGCCGAACCGAGATCGTGGAATTCAGCGCCGATCACGACAACGGCTACGTCGCCAACGTCGCCTACGAGGGGGAGGCCTCTTACCCCGCTCCCGCCCCCTCCTACCACCCCGCTCCCTCCTACCACGCCCCCGCCCCTTCCTACCACCCTACTCCCTCCTACCCACCACCCACCACCTACCCACCTCCCCCACCCCACCCATATCAATAGAACCCATCCATCCTCAGCGTGCAGGCGGCTCTGTCGAAAAGTGACACCATCAACGTCCGCACAAAAGTCACAAGGCAAGCCAAGGCGCTTGCCAAACACTACGCGCCTCATTACCTCCTGAAGTCCATAGCCAAGCTCGCTGGCCCCTTCGCTCACTCGTCCTGTTCATGTTTTCACGGGTGAGGCAGTGGGCGTCAGTGGGTCATTCAGTCGTTATATTTACGCTCGTAAATAATGCAAATCAATGAAACGTTTTCTTTTTCGTAGTATAACCTAACCGTACCCGCCTTTGCTCCTTTCTCTTCCTTCCCGAGTTTCTTTTGTGATTTCCGTATATTTCTTTTGACCAGGACTCTTCCACCATCCCTATGCGTGGCTGGACATCCGTTTCAAGCATCGACATGTTCTTCCCTTCCTCTCTATTCCCCTTCTCCTTTTGAAGCATTATCAATAATTTCTCGACATGGATCTCTTGACACCCGTTGCAGATAAATAAGAATTTTATATAAATTTTCTCTTGTTATTACCACGACACGAAATAGCATGCATTTAAACTCTCACCGATGCCGCTGACTCATTCGTGGCTTGCTGACCGTACGATAAGATGTTCTGGCCGTTCCTCGCAAGAAATGAGTTTTACGTGATTTGTATATCTCGAGGGGGTGCCTGTTCCCATTCAGTAATAGCTCCTCCTCTTTCCACACCTGTTTTTTTCTCTTTAGTCTATAACTATAAATATAATACCATTGATTCCCCAGTAGGGTGTGTGCCATTACCTTCTTTTTCTCTCTCCGTCTTTCTCTTTCTCTCACTCTTATACTTTTTATAGACGATGATGATTTTGACAATCCACTACGGTTCCCCGTTTTCTTCCTAAAATCATGATTAATGAGATAGATATGATTTTAATGATAAACTTAGTGTCGATGATAGTAGTACTGTGATAATAGTAATAATGATGATATAGTGAATTATTGCAACGAAAATACTGATGATACTACCATTACTGATGCCATATGTTATCATAACTACCCCCCCCCCTCTATTAATAATGATTATAATACTAAAAGTAACACTGAAGAGAATCATAATATATGAACAGAATCCAACCGTGGTAGATCGTTGAGAGACAAATGATAGAAACGTGTCTTTCGATTCGCAAGGAACGTTTTGAAAGACAAAGTTCAGATAAGAAAATTCGAAAAGATATTGTACTATCAAACTGGAGAGTTAAAAAGTTTAGGCAGAAGTTAGGCATAAACATCATTACTGTTATTATTATTATTATTATTATTATTATTATTATTATTATTATTATTATTATCATTATTATCATTATCATTATTATTATTATTATTATTATTATTATTATTATTATTTTTATTCTCATTATTATTATTATTATTATTATTATTATTATTATTATTATTTATTATTGTTATTATTGTTATTATTACTATCCTCGTTATTATTATTATCATTATTGTTATTATCATTATTGTTATCATTATTACTGTTGTCATTATTATTATCATCATAATTATCCTCCTCCCCCTCATTATTATTATTATTATTATTATTATTATTATTATTATTATTATTATTATTATTGTCCATATTATCATTATTACTATCATCATTATAATCATTATCTATACTATCATTACCATTATTACTGTTATCATTATCATTGTCATTATTGTTGTTTTTATTGTCACTGTTACTATCATCATCATCATCAGTATCATTATTATTATCATTCTCATGATTATTGTCATTATCATTATCATGATTATTAGTATTATCATTATTATTATTATCATATATTATTATCATCATGAATATCATTAACATGAGTATTATCATTATCATTATCATTATAAAAAATAATAGTAATAGTTGTAGTATTAATATAACCTTATCATAAACATCATCACCGTCATAATCATTGATGGGAATATCATTATCATGATTATTTTAAACATTGCTCTATCTTCATTAGTGCTATTATTACTACTGTTTTGATATCATTATTAGTAATACCAGTATCATCCTTCCATCATTATCAACTACATTTTATTTCGTTATCATTTCCAACCATTATGAATTTCCAGCCATTAGCAATGTGATTTTTTTTTTTTTTTTACTATTTCTTTTTATCCTTGTGTCTTGATATCAAGTGAATATTACCATTATTTTAACTGTATTTTGTTCTTTTTACTATTATTCATCACCATATTAGACAAACTTCTGAACAACGTTGTTATCATCATCCCTTTTGCTGGAACCATATACTTAGTATTTCAAAACAGCTTTCTCCTTGTTATTATCAAAGTCATCTGTTTTGTACCATCCACTGTTCAGGCATAGCAGTGACGTCACAGCTTCCGTGCTGGTGGCGAGTATATAAATGGCTTTTTCCCTTTACCGAGCATCACTGTTCACTCAGCTCCCCTGCGACCTACACCAATATGTGTGCGAAAGTGAGTCGCTTCTGATCAAAAATCTCTCTGGCTTTCAAGCTACTAATACTTTCTCTCTCCCTTCCTCTCCTCCTCATTCTCTTTCTTTTTTTCTCTCTCACTTTTTCTCCATTCCTCCTGCCCCCGTAATTTCTCTCTGTCTCTTCTTCAGTTCCCTTGCTTCATATTCTTCTGCGAAATAATTTGCATTTGAAATATTCTTTAATCTTTCAACAAACTAAATTGTATGTAGCTTTCGAAAAATAAAATGTCTCTAAGGTCTCTTTCTCTTTCTCCCTCTCCCTCTCTCTGTCCCCCCCCCTCTTCTCTCTATCTCCTTCCCTCTCTACCTCTTTCTCTATTCCTTTCTCTTTCTCTCCCTCCTTCCTTCTCCCTTTCCCTTTCTTTCTCTTTGATTCTTCTCTGCCCCTTCTTTAGTCCCCTTCCCGTCATTGGCGTACTGACAGGAAGCACTAATCCAGAAGATTCAGTCATTTGCTCCTGCAGTGTTTTGGTATTGCTTTTCTATTTTTTATTTCTACTTCCAAAATTCAAGTGTCTTTCCTCCTGATGTGCCAGCTTTTCCCGTCGAGATGTGTTTTCTTTGTCATGGGATTTAATTTTAATTCGGAATTCCCTGCTCCCTCCTGCAGCTGATCCTCGTGGTGGGCTCCCTCGCGGCTGTGGTCTCCGCCGTGCCCCGTCCCGACACTCCTCCCGTCTACGGCCCTCCTCACCCGACCTACAAGCAGCCAGGAATGCCGTTCGATTTCAGCTACGCCGTCAAGGACTACTCGGGTAATGACTACGCCCACGCCCAGACCAGCGACGGTCACGTCACCTCCGGATCGTACAGAGTGGCTCTTCCCGACGGCCGAACCGAGATCGTGGAATTCAGCGCCGATCACGACAACGGCTACGTCGCCAACGTCGCCTACGAGGGGGAGGCCTCTTACCCCGCTCCCGCCCCCTCCTACCACCCCGCTCCCTCCTACCACGCCCCCGCCCCTTCCTACCACCCTACTCCCTCCTACCCACCACCCACCACCTACCCACCTCCCCCACCACACCCATATCAATAGAACCCATCCATCCTCAGCGTGCAGGCGGCTCTGTCGAAAAGCGACACCATCAACGTCCGCACAAAAGTTACAAGGCAAGCCAAGGCGCTTGCCAAACACTACGCGCCTCATTACCTCCTGAAGTCCATAGCCAAGCTCGCTGGCCCCTTCGCTCACTCGTCCTGTTCATGTTTTCACGGGTGAGGCAGTGGGCGTCAGTGGGTCATTCAGTCGTTATATTTTACGCTCGTAAATAAATGCAAATCAATGAAACGTTTTCTTTTTCGTAGTATAACCTAACCGTACCCGCCTTTGCTCCTTTCTCTTCCTTCCCGAGTTTCTTTTGTGATTTCCGTATATTTCTTTTGACCAGGACTCTTCCACCATCCCTACGCGTGGCTGGACATCCGTTTCAAGCATCGACATGTTCTTCCCTTCCTCTCTATTCCCCTTCTCCTTTTGAAGCATTATCAATAATTTCTCGACATGGATCTCTTGACACCCGTTGCAGATAAATAAGAACTTATATAAAATTTTCTCTTGTTATTACCACGACACGAAATAGCATGCAGTTACTCTCACCGATGCCGCTGACTCATTCGTGGCTTGCTGACCGTACGATAAGATGTTCTGGCCGTTCCTCGCAAGAAATGAGTTTTACGTGATTTGTATATCTCGAGGGGGTGCCTGTTCCCATTCAGTAATAGCTCCTCCTCTTTCCACACCTGTTTTTTTCTCTTTAGTCTATAACTATAAATATAAATACCATTGATTCCCCAGTAGGGTGTGCCATTACCTTCTTTTTCTCTCTCCGTCTTTCTCTTTCTCTCACTCTTATACTTTTTATAGACGATGATGATTTTGACAATCCACTACGGTTCCCCGTTTTCTTCCTAAAATCATGATTAATGAGATGATATTGATTTTAATGATAAACTTAGTGTCGATGATAGTAGTACTGTGATAATAGTAATAATGATGATATAGTGAATTATTGCAACGAAAATACTGATGATACTACCATTACTGATGCCATATGTTATCATAACTACCCCCCCCTCTATTAATAATGATTATAATACTAAAAGTAACACTGAAGAGAATCATAATATATGAACAGAATCCAACCGTGGTAGATCGTTGAGAGACAAATGATAGAAACGTGTCTTTCGATTCGCAAGGAACGATTTGAAAGACAAAGTTCAGATAAGAAAATTCGAAAAGATATTGTACTATCAAACTGGAGAGTTAAAAAGTTTAGGCAGAAGTTAGGCATAAACATCATTACTGTTATTATTATTATTATTATTATTATTATTATTATTATTATTATTATTATCTTATTGTTATTATCTTATTGTTATTATCATTATCATCATCATTATTATTATCATTATTTTTATTCTCATTATTATTATTATTATTATTATTACTATCATTGTTATTATTGATTATTGTTATTATTGTTATTATTACTATCCTCGTTATTATTATTATCATTATTGTTATTATCATTATTGTTATCATTATTACTGTTGTCATTATTATTATCATCATAATTATCCTCCTCCCCCTCATTATTATTATTATTATTATTATTATTATTATTATTATTATTATTATTATTGTCCATATTATCATTATTACTATCATCATTATAATCATTATCTATACTATCATTACCATTTTTACTGTTATCATTATCATTGTCATTATTGTTGTTTTTATTGTCACTGTTACTATCATCATCATCAGTATCATTATTATTATCATTCTCATGATTATTGTCATTATCATTATCATGATTATTAGTATTATCATTATTATTATTATCATATATTATTATCATCATGAATATCATTAACATGAGTATTATCATTATCATTATCATTATAAAAAATAATAGTAATAGGAGTAGTATTAATATAACCTTATCATAAACATCATCACCGTAAAATCATGATGGGAATATCATTATCAGATTATTTTAAACATTGCTCTATCTTCATTAGTGCTATTATTACTACTGTTTTGATATCATTATTATTAATAGCAGTATCATCCTTCCATCATTATCAACTACATTTTATTTCGTTATCATTTCCAACCATTATGAATTTCCAGCCATTAGCAATGTGATTTTTTTTTTTTTTTTTTTTTTTTTACTATTTATTTTTATCCTTGTGTCTTGATATCAAGTGAATGTTACCATTATTTTAACTGTATTTTGTTCTTTTTACTATTATTCATCACCATATTAGACAAACTTCTGAACAACGTTGTTATCATCATCCCTTTTGCTGGAACCATATACTTAGTATTTCAAAACAGCTTTCTCCTTGTTATTTTATCAAAGTCATCTGTTTTGTACCATCCACTGTTCAGGCATAGCAGTGACGTCACAGCTTCCGTGCTGGTGGCGAGTATATAAATGGCTTTTTCCCTTTACCGAGCATCACTGTTCACTCAGCTCCCCTGCGACCTACACCAATATGTGTGCGAAAGTGAGTCGCTTCTGATAAAAAATCTCTCTGGCTTTCAAGCTACTAATACTCTCTCTCTCCCTTCCTCTCCTCCTCATATTCTCTTTCTTTTTTTCTCTCTCACTTTTTCTCCATTCCTCCTGCCCCCGTAATTTCTCTCTGTCTCTTCTTCAGTTCCCTTGCTTCATATTCTTCTGCGTAATATTTTGCCTTTGAAATATCATTCTTTGATCTATCAACAAACTAAATAGTAAGTAGTTTTCGAAAAATAAAATGTCTCTTTCTCCTTCTCCCTGTCCTTCCCCCCCCCCTCTATCTCCTTCCCTCTCTACCTCTTTCTCTCTTCCTTTCTCTTTCTCTCCCTCCTTCCTTCTCCCTTTCCCTTTCTTTCTCTTTGATTCTTCTCTGCCCCTTCTTTAGTCCCCTTCCCGTCATTGGCGTACTGACAGGAAGCACTAATCCAGAAGATTCAGTCATTTGCTCCTGCAGTGTATTGGTATTGCTTTTCTATTTTTTATTTCTACTTCCAAAATTCAAGTGTCTTTCCTCCTGATGTGCCAGCTTTTCCCGTCGAGATGTGTTTTCTTTGTCATGGGATTTAATTTTAATTCGGAATTCCCTGCTCCCTCCTGCAGCTGATCCTCGTGGTGGGCTCCCTCGCGGCTGTGGTCTCCGCCGTGCCCCGCCCTGACACTCCTCCCGTCTACGGCGCTCCTCCTCCGACCTACAAGCAGCCAGGAATGCCCTTCGAATTCAGCTACGCCGTCAAGGATTATTCGGGTAATGACTTCGCCCACGCCCAGACCAGCGACGGTCACGTCACCTCCGGATCGTACAGAGTGGCTCTTCCCGACGGCCGAACCGAGATCGTGGAATTCAGCGCCGATCACGACAACGGCTACGTCGCCAACGTTGCCTACGAGGGGGAGGCCTCTTACCCCGCTCCCGCCCCCTCCTACCACCCCGCTCCCTCCTACCACGCCCCCGCCCCTTCTTACCACCCCACTCCCTCCTACCCACCACCCTCCACCTACCCACCTCCCCCACCACACCCATATCAATAGAACCCATCCATCCTCAGCGTGCAGGCGGCTCTGTCGAAAAGCGACACCATCAACGTCCGCACAAAAGTCACAAGGCAAGCCAAGGCGCTTGCCAAACACTACGCGCCTCATTACCTCCTGAAGTCCATAGCCAAGCTCGCTGGCCCCTTCGCTCACTCGTCCTGTTCATGTTTTCACGGGTGAGGCAGTGGGCGTCAGTGGGTCATTCAGTCGTTATATTTTACGCTCGTAAATAAAAGCAAATCAATTAAACTTTATTCTTAGTAAAACCGAACCAAACTAATATTTCTAAAAACTTTTTTTTATCTATATGTACATTTCTCAGTCCCTTTTGTCTGAGACAAAGAATTATCATTAATTCAAGGTTGAGGAACAGTACAAGTGCATCCGCATTTATATTCCTATTTTCACCTGTAATTTCTGGGGAAAAGCTTACATGTCATGTGAATGAAGCGAAACGAACAGACAGTTGTTTTTTTTTTGGCGACGAAACGGAGGCACTGAACTTCCTTCTTACTGGAAAAAAGGATTAAAAAAACCCTCATTGCTCTCTCTCTCTCTCTTCTATCTCTATCTATTTATCTATCTATCTATTTATCCATCTCTCTCTCTCTCTCTCTCTCTCTCTCTCTCTCTCTCTCTCTCTCTCTCTCTCTCTCTCTCTCTCTCTCTCTCTCTCTCTTCTATCTATCTATCTATCTGTCTGTTTATCTATCAGTCAATCTATATATCTATCATTTTATTTGTCTATCTATCTGTCTATTTGTCTATCTATCTAGCTATCAATTTATTTATCGATCTGTCAGTTTATTTAACTGTCAATAAATTTATCAATTTACCTATCTCTTTATTAGTTTATTTATACATCTATCTATCTTTCGACCGATTCATCTATCTATCAATCTATCTGACATTAATAATGGTAATAGTGATGATTATGATAGTGCCAATATTATTGATGGTAAAGCTATAAAAGATAACAATAAAATAATAATGATAATAATAATGATGATGATGATAAAATAATGATAATATACATATGTATACATATGTATATATATATATATGTATATATATATATATATATATATATATATATATATATATATGTAAATAAATGTATATGTATATATATATATATATATATATATATATATATATATATATATGTAAATTACTATATATAAATGTAATAATAATCATAAAGACAATAACCTATATATAGTTCTTTGTCTCTTTCTCCCCTCTCTCTTTCTCTCTCTTGCTCCCCAACCAATGTATGCAGCGTGCCAGTGTATAGTTATTCAGTATCTATCAGTGTATAATTATTCACTATCTCTACATAACATTCATTATTGCAGGCGTGGATGTTAAAAGTGGTGCGGATTTGGATATCCGGTTCACCATTACTACTATTGTTACTATTATCAGTTTGATTAGTATTGATATTTTTGCTATCACTGTCGATGTCATTATCATTACCAACACAATAATTATCTTCATCGTCATTATTAATATTGAAAACTATCATTATCATCGCTAAATTCATGAATATTGTCATCATTATAAGCTGCAAGAGTAGTAGGAATTATTTATGATTTTACGAATAACACTAATCATATTAAGGTCTTCGGCATCATGGCATATCTGTTATTCTATCTTTATGAGCCACTTTATCTTACAACTGCTTTCACGTTATCATATGCCATATGCCGGTGCAGTATCCGCTGTCCATAATAATGACGTCACAACTTCCATTCTCGTGATGAGCATATAAGGGCTTCCTCCTTTAGCCAGTTCACTCAGCTCCTCTGCGACCAACACCAACATGTGTGCAAGAGTGAGAAGCTTTGGATAAAAAAATTCTCTCTCTGGCTTTCGAACTACTAATACTTTATCTCTCTCTTCCTCTCCCCTCACTCTCTTTCTCTTTTTCTCTCACTTTTTCTCCATCTATCCTTTCATCCTGCCCCCGTAATTTCTCTCTGTTCCTTCTTCAGTTCCTTTGCTTCATATTCTACGTAATATTTAGCCTTTGAAATATCATTCTTTAATCTATCAACAAACTAAATAGAATATCAGTGATTTAGCGGTACAAGATTCATTCATTACACTTGTTCCCTTAATGTTACCTTTCATTGTTTCCATGAGCTTACTTCAGATTATATAAAAAGGATTTCCGGAACTTCAAGTGTTTTTCTCCGGAATATCCCCGCTCTCCAACGAAGCTCCTGTTCTTTGCGTGTGAATTTTAGTTCTGAATTCTCTGCTCCCTCGTGCAGTTGATCCTCGTGGTGGGCGCCCTCGCGGCCCTGGCCTCCGCCGTCCCCCGTCCCGACACTCCTCCCGTCTACGGCGCTCCTCCTCCCGTCTACGGCGCTCCTCCTCCGACCTACAAGCAGCCAGGAATGCCCTTTGACTTCAGCTACGCCGTCAGGGACCCCTACTCGGGCAACGACTACGCTCATCAGGAGACCAGCGACGGTCACGTCACCTCCGGATCGTACAGAGTGGTTCTTCCCGACGGCCGAACCGAGATCGTGGAATTCAACGCCGATCACGACAACGGCTACGTCGCCAACGTCGCCTACGAGGGGGAGGCCTCCTACCCCGCCCCCGCCCCTTCCTACCACCCCGCTCCTTCCTACCACGTCCCCACCCCCTCTTACCCACCTCCCCCACCCCACCCACATCAGTAAAACCCATCCGTCTCAAATGCATCGAAGTGGCTCTTCCCTCAGCATCAAAGAAGACCAAAGAAGAAAATGTTCTAAAATTCAAGTAACACCAGCAAGAGGCACATGGAAGTCTCAAGGCAAGGCAACGTGCCTGTCATCCTCCATCATTCCACTCTCCAACTCTAATTCCTCCACATATTTCGACACATTTCAACATTCATTTTGAACACGCTTTTGATACTTGTATCAACATCTGCAGATCCGCCGATATCAGTCAGAGGTGACTCGATCCTCTTCCTATCTAGACACATTGCCAATGTATAGAATCTATACTACAAATAAAAGTTAGTTTAACACTGGGGAGGATCCAGTACTAGGACGAGTCTGATCTTAGGCTAAACTATCGTAATCAGTTGTATATGACAAAATACTTCCATAGACAGTTAATTGTTGCCAATAAGTGTCCAGAAAGCACCGCCATTTCACCTTTTAAATTAGGGAATTTGTTTTCATAAATAAAATGACATTGCGATGATATCTTTTGCATCTTAGCCTGACCTTAACGTCCGCTACAAATCTGCACTGCGTATACTTCTAAATAAAGGTAATAGAAGTAGGATAAAAGTAGAGTAGTGATACTTAACACAGTAAAAATGATAGCGGTAATGACAGTAATGCTGATGCTAATATTGATAATAGAATAATAACAATAACAAAAACAATAACAATAACAGTAATGATGATAATTATAATAATAGTAGTAACAGTTGTAATAGCTATAGCAATACTAATTATGATAGAACTACTACCACTAATAATAATGATAATAATGATAATGATAATAATAATAATAATAATAATAACAATAATAATGATAACAACAGCAACAAATAATGATAATTATATTGATAATAATAATAACAATAACGATAATGATCATGATAATAATGACATCGATGATAACGATAATAATGATAATGATGACAATGATAATGATGACAATAGTAATAGAAAGAAAATGATAATCATGATAAAAATAGTAATGATAATGATAATAACAATGACAATTATAATGGTATTTATGACGAGAATTGCTACTCAAATGATAATGATACTAGTAGTAACGATGATAATGATAATCATCTTAATCACAATTATTATCACCATTAGTATTATCATATCAATTATCATCACCATTACCATTATCATTATCTTTATCAATAGTGAAATATAACAAGAGTAATATCAAAAATATTACGGAACACAGTTTAAATAAAGCCGTATTTGCAATAAAAAATATGATGGCAATAATTGTAATTTTTATCATCATCACGATTATTATTCCCATTATTATCACTATTATTGTTATTATTATTATTATTACTATTGCTATTATTATTATTATTGATACTATTATTATTATTATTATTATTACAGTTATTATCATCATTACTGCTAGTATTATCAGTATTATTATTATTATTATTATTATTATTATAATTATCATTATAATTATCATTATTATAATTTTTGTTACATCATTATCATTAAAACTATTATCATATTATTGTTATCATCATCATTATTATTATCATTACTGCTATTAGTTTTATAATAATAATAATAATAATAATAATAATAATAATTATTATTATTATTGTTATTATTATTATTATTATTATTATTATCATCATCATCATCATCGTTATTATTACCATTATTTTTATCATTATCATTATTATTATCATTACCATTATTATGATCATTATTGTCATCATCATTAGTATCATCATTTTATTACTTTTGTCATTATTATTATTGCTATTACTGCTGTTGCTGCTGTTATTATCATTATCATCATACCTCCACGAAGTAGATGAAAATATATATACCAAGACGCATGCTTCCCACAAATACCTAAGGAAGCACCGAATTACCTGTTTAGACATTCAGACAAGGTGCTGAATATGGCCCACTGTTTTCAGCGTTGGCTTTTTAAAAGGCCTATACATATTACAAAGTCGTGCATGGTAATATATCACATACACTGAAAATCAAAACGTTAAAGACATCACATTTCCCTACAGTAGAGACAGTGAAGTATAGGGAAGGAAACCAGTTGCCAGTCTGGTCAAGCAAAGGAGTCGACAGTTGCAATGCACTTCCATCGTGAAGGTAATGAGGCACATGATATTGAAGATATTTGTTTGTCTTGTGACATGGGAGCTTTAATGGTGTGGCTTGAACATGAAAAGTATGCCTTCTCTATTATTGATGTGGGTGGGGTGGGGGAAGTGGGTAGGAAGGTGAGTGGTAGGAGGGAGCGGGGTGGTAGGAGGGAGCGGGGGCGTGATCGGCGGTGAATTCCACGATCTCGGTTCGGCCGTCGGGAAGAGCCACTCTGTACGATCCGGAGGTGACTTGGCCGTCGCTGATCTCCTGATGGGCGTAGTCGTTGCCCGAGTAGGGGTCCCTGACGGCGTAGCTGAAGTCGAAGGGCATTCCTGGCTGCTTGTAGGTCGGTGGAGGAGCACGGTAGACGGGAGGAGTGTCGGGACGGGGGATGGCGGAGGCCATGGCCGCAAGGGCGCCCACCAGGAGGATCAGCTGCAGGAAACAGGCTCATGAAGGGCGCAGTAATGGGTGTGGACAAATGCAGCGTCGCCTTGAGACAACTGTTTGTTGATACTTGTCTACACTATCATCTCAAAGACGCACCAGGTTTATTGGTAGGGAAGTGACAGAAAGGGGAAGTCCGATAACTAAAAAAAAAAAAAAAAAAAATGCCACTCCTTTAAATTTTGGGAAGGTCAAAGTCATGATCCCAAATGGCCTATCCAGTGGCACCAGGTCGGTGAGACAGGTATCGATTTTAGCATGTATTTAGAATTATGAACTATCTTGTAAATCTTATTTATTTAGCTGTCATGAGGATGCGTTTGTGAAGTACCAGAGGCTTTGCGTTCAAGAATCTTTTTCAGTTCTGGACCGTGTCTATCAATCTGTCGGCCAATCGGCACGGAGGCTCAAACGCTGCATGCTCAGCTGTTGCTTCAGTACAGCGTCGACTTTCTTCAATAACTCTAAAACAAAATGCTCTAGGGGCAGGAAGCTCGTATCCCAATACCTAAAAGCAGAAGCGAGGTGTATATATTCTCTCTCCTTACAATTATTCATTAAATATGTAATGTTCTATACAGCCAGTGAAATGCATCTTCTTGTTACAGACACATGGAACAGATAATGTGACGGAACAGCTTATTGTTAAAACATTTCGACATACGACAAATCATCTCGGTGTTAGCAACTGTGATATACACTATTGTTATTATTAATGAGTAGATGCATAGATACAAGCAGCGATAAGTGTATTAAAACAATCGCAATTATGAAAAATAAGATGAAATATTTAATGTTCGCAGCGGATGTTCAGGGACACAAAGTTCAGAAAAAAATATTGGATGTATTGACCATAAGAAAAATGGGGATAAATAGAGAAAGCGACTGAGAAAGAGTGCATTAGAGAAAGAGATTAAGAGAAAGAAAGCGAGAGAGAGAGAGTGGTGAGAGAGAGTATGTGAGAGAAATTGTACAAGTGAATTCAGCACTGTTAAAAAATATACATCAAAGTTTTCGTAGATCTGCTTTTATTTACAAGAATAAATTAAAGTGCCGAATGGCATTCGTCCATTAACACTTAACATATGGCAATAGTCACAGACTGAATGTATTACAAACGTAACAAGAAAGTTTATGAATGAGGAGCAAAAAGTAAACTTTGGGCTTTGTTTTCGGTTTGCCTTTGGTGGTGCGTTTAGGCGTAGGTTGGTGGGGGTGGTGGAGCAGGGTAGGAGGGAGCGGGGGCGGGGTGGTAGGAGGGGGCGGGGGCGGGGTAGGAGGCCTCCCCCTCGTAGGCGACGTTGGCGACGTAGCCGTTGTCGTGATCGGCGCTGAATTCCACGATCTCGGTTCGGCCGTCGGGAAGAGCCACTCTGTACGATCCGGAGGTGACGTGACCGTCGCTGGTCTGGGCGTGGGCGTAGTCGTTGCCCGAGTAGTCCTTGACGGCGTAACTGAAATCGAAGGGCATTCCTGGCTGCTTGTAGGTCGGTGGAGGAGCGCCGTAGACGGGAGGAGAGTCGGGACGGGGGACGGCGGAGGCCATGGCCGCAAGGGCGCCCACCAGTAGGATCAGCTGCAGGAGACAGGCTCATGTAAGGCACAGGAATGGGTGTAGACGAAGGAAATCTAGTAAGGGAATTGACTGAGTCTCACTATTACATCTCGTTTTCATCACCACACCAGGGATATTGATAAACAAGAAATGACCTAGAATTATGATAGACTATCGTGGATTGGCGTTTATGTGAGAATTCTCCTTGCAGGAAAATGCTACAGGGTTAAAAGACAAAGAAGTTCTAGACTGTTTGCTATATCAATCTTACTCTATAAACTTCACAGAAAAGGCCATCCAAAGAGAATATCATCTGCAGTAGCCACTCACTTTCATGTTGATGTTGGTTGCGGAGGCGCTGGAAGAACTGTGGTTCTCGTCTGAAGGAGCCCCTTTATATTGCTCGCCGCCGTGATGGATGTTGTGACGTCACTGTTATGCCTGATGGTTGAAGCGGTGAGAAATAGATTTCTAATAATGTAAATGAGAACTGCTTTCGCGAAGAGTAAAATTATGGCTGTAGTGCAAATGCCAACATACCTAACAGAGATAATGTAAGGATGCTAATACTATATTAGTGAGGAATTTTGTATATGATATTTAATGTAAATAGGGTAATGAGGGCAAGTTCACATAAGAAGCAATGGTGATACTGTTATTCACTAAATACGAATAGATTTTGAGGTTTAGTGATCAATTAATTCTTTTCCATAAATTCTATGTTAGTGATTTTAGCGGTGATTTGAATGATGATGCTGACGAAGAAAATGTTAAAAGTGATGGCGACTGCGATAGTGATTATAATGACAATAAGTTCATATTTTAAAGATTATGATATTAATGACTATTGTCGATATAATGATAACTATAGTAATAATCTGGATGATAATGATTCCAACGAAATTAGCAGTGATGATAAAGACATTATTGAGAAAAAAGCAATGGTGCCGATGATAACTACTATACTAATACTGATACTAGCACTGCTGATAATAATCTTAATGATAATAACAATAATTGCAATGCTGACAGCCGTAATAGAATGATAGAATAGTAATAATAACAAAAATAATGATAATGATAATGAAGATAATAGTAATCATAATAATAGATAATAATAATGATGACAAGTATATGAATAATAGTATTAATAAAAACAATAGTAACGAATAATAATAATAATAATAATAATAATAATAATAATAATAATAATAATAATAACAATAATAATGGCAGTAAAATAATGATAGTAATGATGATAATATAATGATAATAGTAATGATGCTGATTATGATAATAATGACTATGATAATTGTAATAATGAAGAGAATAATCATGATAATGATAATAAAAGTATTAGTAATAACAACAATAATAGTGATTAATTAGACTAAAACGATAATGGCAGTCGTAACAATACTGATAGTACTGCTAATAACAACAACCCTGCGTCAAACTCAAGACGAGGCCGTTCATTCACAGGTCGAAACGGCTTCAGAGAGTCAGCCTCTTCGGTGTTTCGATCATTGGGTTCCGGACTGGCTTTGGTTCGGCAAGGGATACTAATTATTTCGCTATTTATTATCTAGCGTTATTCTTTACGGGCTGTTATTTTTCATCTTTTACTGGAGGACGTTCATGAAATGCCAATGGCTTTGCGGCAAAATACGTTTTGAGTTTTGAATGATGTGTGACGATCTGACGACGGACCGGAACGAAGGCTCAGGCGCTGGATGTTCAGCTGTTGACTCGGAATTGCATCCGAATTCATTTTATTTCTATTTTCTGAGTGAATTACAAGAAAGACGTAAAGCATGGCTACTGATAAATACACAATAAGTAATGATAATGAAAAATTGAAGCTCGTATTTACGAGGCTAAAATGGGGCGGGAGTTCGATAATCTCTTCACAATCTTTCATGTCATTAGAAACGTTAGCCATCGATGCATTTTACTTTTCTGTAACACATAAACGAGAGTAAGCATGCGAAGAGAGAGAGAGAGAAAGAGAGAGAGAGAGAGAGAGAGAGAGAGAGAGAGAGAGAGAGAGAGAGAGAGAGAGAGAGAGAGAGAGAGAGAGACGAACTGATAGATTTAACATGTGATAAACTTTCGCATAAATGCAAGTAGATTTTAACTTTTCAAATTCGTTCATTATGAAAAAATATGCTTTGAAAAGACTTTTTTTCTCGTAAATATACCTTTATTTACAAAAATAATTAAACAGCTAGTTAAAAAGGAATATATTAAAATGTTTATAACCCATAACAGTAAGAACGCTGAAGGTTGGAGAGGGACGCGACGATGCGGTAAGTCGTGGGAAGCAAGCAGGAACTTGGCCGGACGGGACGAGTGCTTGCAGGAGCGAAACGGTGAGTCAGAGAGCTTCATGAGTTGCTGGTGAATGGTGCTTGGTGAGGTTGGGTGCGGGAGGTTGAGGCAAGACGCAGTGGCGTTCGCTTGGGGTTGACTTGGGTGTGAATTTTGTGGTCGATCGCTGAGTTGTCCCGTCCAGGTTCTGCTTACGTTTAGGTGGAGCGTTTAGGCGTAGGTGGGTGGGGGTGGTGGGGCAGGGTAGGAGGGAGCGGGGGCGGGGTAGGAGGGGGCAGGGGCGGGGTAGGAGGCTTCCCCCTCATAGGCGACGTTGGCGACGTAACCGTTGTCGTGATCGGCGGTGAATTCCACGATCTCGGTTCGGCCGTCGGGAAGAGCCACTCTGTAGGATCCGGAGGTGACTTGGCCGTCGCTGGTCTCCTGATGGGCGTAGTTGTTGCCTGAGTAGTCATCCTGGACGGCGTAGGCGAACTCGAAGGGCATTCCTGGCTGCTTGTAGGTCGGAGGAGGAGCGCCGTAGACGGGAGGAGAGTCGGGGCGGGGGGCGGCGGAGGCCACAGCCACAAGGGCGCCCACTAGGAGGATCAGCTGCAGGAGACAGGCTCATGTAAGGCACAGGAATGGGTGTAGACGAAATCTAGTAAGGGAACTGACTAGGTCTGACTGTTGCATCTCGTTCTCATCACCACACCAGGGATATTGATAAGCAAGAAAAGACCTAAGAATTGTGATAAATTATCGTGAATTGGCATTTATGTAAGAATTCGTTTTGCAGAAAATGCAACAAAAGACAAAAAATAAAAAAGCAACACAAAATAGTGATAAAGTTCTAGGCCAGTGGTTCTTAACCTTTTAACTACCACGCCCCCCTTGTTTGCCCTTCCCTCCACCCCTCCATTGCATCTGTAAATAAAATTCCCACCCAGATTTTAGAGAGAATTATAAGTATGTTATTAATGAGTGGCATTGTAATTAAACTTTCCATTATGTGACCATGCTCTCGTTAAGACAATAACAAAGATAAATAGAGAAATTACTGCCTTTTTTCCCAAGGGCTCGCGCCCCCTTTGGAAAATACTGAAGCTCTCCTAGGGGGGAGGGGCGCCCCAGGCCAAGAACCACTGTTCTAGACTGTTTACTACATTAATCACACACTAGAAACTCCACAGTTGAGATCAATGTATCAAGAGAAAATGTATGCAAAGAGAATATCAACTGCAATTGTTCGAAAGGCAAGAGAAACTCACTCTCATGTTGATTGCGTAGGAGCTGAGAGAGCTGTGGTGCTCGGCTAAAGGAGGAGCCCTTTTATATGCTCGCCCTCTTGGTGGAAGTTGTGACGTCATTGTTATGATTGATGGTTTTAGCGGTAAGAAATAGATTTCTATTTATGTAAATGAGAATTGCTTTCGTGAACAGTAAAATTATGGCTGTAGCGGAAATACCATCATCGCGAACAACGATAATGTCGGTTTTAATAATTCTGCATTAGTAATTAATTTATTACACGATATGAAATGCAAGTATGTTAATGAAAGGTAGGCACACATATATGTAACAATAATACAGTTACCTTTCAGTCAATACGGATGCGTTTTGATGATAGTGATGTTAATCATTGGTATAATTTTCGTCATTATTTCAATGACTCATTTAATAGTGATTACAGTAATGATGATAGTTATTAGAGATAATGGTTAAAGTGATGGCGATTGTGAAATGATGATAACCACTTTAAAATTATGTTTTCTTAGGATTATGATGGGGGATTATGATGGTATCGATAACTATGATTATAATGATAACTATGATAACAATAAACAATAATTCCGATAATATTGATAATAACGATACTGATATTGACGATGACGCAGATGATTATGATTCTACAAATACCACAAATAATGATATTAACAATGCTAACGAAACCCAGTCTACATCAACATCCTCAAACACATCTACAAAAACGCCAAATCATTCATCAGACTCCATAAAGACTCAAAACCCTTCCACCTGGGCAGAGGAGTAAGACAAGGTGATACGAGCTCACCCAAGTTATTCACAGCCTGCTTGGAGAAGATCTTCCGCGAGCTGCCCTGGGAAAACAAAGGACTGGAAATCGACGGTGAGCGTTTAAACCATCTACGCTTTGCCGACGACATCATAGTTTTCGCAAACACCGTAGCAGAACTTCAACAGATGCTAAAAGAGTAGAACAGAGAAAGTTTGAAGGTCGGCTTGAGCATGAGTCTTAAGAAGACGAAAGTCATGTTAAATGAACAAGTCGAAATCGACGACGAAGACCAACAGATCCAAGTCGACAACAACACAATCGAAGTTGTGGACCATTACACCTATCTTGGCCAACACATTTCATTGCAGAACGCGTCCAAAGAACAAGAGATCAAAAGGAGAATTACACTCGGATGGCAGGCCTTTGGCAAAGCGAGCGCAATCTTCAAAAACAAAGAGTTTCCATTGGTCCTAAAACGACAAGTCTATAATAATCAATGCATCACACCCACGGTCACCTACGGGTCAGAGACTTGGACTCTCACGAAAAAACAACTCCTCAAGCTTAGATCCATGCAAAGAGCACACGAGAGAATTATGCTCGGCGTCACATGGCGCGACCACATACCATCTGCGCAAATCCGCGAGCAAACTAAAATCAGAGATATCCTCGAAGTCTTCAATAAAGCAAAATGGACCTGGGCAGGACACGTCGCCAGAAGAAAAGACAATAGATGGACCACTAAACTAACAACTTGGCAGCCGAAAGGTCACACTCGAAACCGTGGCCGTCAGAAGACCAGATGGCGTGACGATCTCGATGCCTTCAGAAAATTTTGGCGCCGTGATGCCAGCAATTGTGCAGAATGGAGACAGTTGGGGAAGGCCTGCGTCCAACAGCGGACCCTCAATGGCTGATGATGATGATGAACAATGCTAACAATAATAGCAAAGATGACAGCCGTAACAATAATGATAAAGATAATGGCAATGATTAGAATGCTAATGGTAATAGTAATGATAATAGTAATAGTGATAATCATAAATGATCATAATAATGATGATGATAATAGTAATCAAAATGATAAATAATAGTAATGATGTAGATAATGACAATGTAAATAATAATAATAAAGATACTACAATAATACTAATAATAATAACAGTGATTGTAATAATAATAATGATGAGGATGGTATTAATGATAATGATAATGTTAATACTAATGATAAGAGTGATAATAATAATGACGGTGATAAAATAGTAATGGCAATAATGATAATGATAATGAAAATATTAGGAGTAATGATAACAATAATAATGATAATCATAAATATAATAACTGCGGTAACAATGCTGATAATAATATTACCGCTTATGATATTACTACTACCACATCAAACTAAGGACGAGGCCGTTCATGCACAGGTCGAAACGGGCTGCAAAAAGTCAGCTTCATCGGTGTTTCGATCTTTGGGCTCACGACTGGCTTCGGCTCGGCAAGGGAGACTATTTCGCTATTCATTATCCAACGTTATTCATTACTTTACAGATTGTTATTGTCCACATTTTACTGGAGGACGTTCATGAGATGCCAAACGCTTTGCGGCTAAAAAACGTTTTGAGATTTGAATGATGATCTGACGACGGAACGGAACGAATGATCAGGCGCTAGATGTTCAACTGTTGATTTTTAATTTGGTTTATTTTTAATGAATCATGACTAGAAATATATACACGAATACTACTAACTACACAATAAGTAATGATAAATGAATTTGAGAAATAGAAGCCCGTATTTTCAAAGCCAAAGATGGAAAGGGAAATATATTTTCTGTTATTATTTGTACCTTTTCCCATTTCTCAGTCTCCTTATACTCATTCACTTTTTTAGAAATCCCATGTACGCCATCAAAAGAGAGAGAGAGAGAGAGAGAGAGAGAGAGAGAGAGAGAGAGAGAGAGAGAGAGAGAGAGAGAGAGAGAGAGAGAGAG
Source organism: Penaeus monodon (assembly GCF_015228065.2). NCBI lineage: Eukaryota > Metazoa > Arthropoda > Malacostraca > Decapoda > Penaeidae > Penaeus > Penaeus monodon. The sequence continues at coordinate 16,389,949 of NC_051389.1, forward strand.
AGAGAGAGAGAGAGATTCAGCATTTGGTAAACATGCACGTAGATTTAAGTAGCTTTTTGCAGCACGTATCTGATTTAGACATTATGACTGATTTTGCTTTGAAAAAATCAAAAGAATATTCGTAAATATGCCTTTATTTACAAGAATAATTTAACACAACTAAAGTGCCAACCGACAGTCGTCTATGAGCACTTTGAATATGGCAATAGTTAAGAATATGTCAAAGGAATATATTAAAAAGGTCTATAATTCATAACAGCGAGAACGCTGAAGGTTGGAGAGGGACGCGACGATGCGGTAAGTCGTGGGAAGCAAGCAGGAACTTGGCCGGACGGGACGAGTGCTTGCAGGAGCGAAACGGTGAGTCAGAGAGCTTCATGAGTTGCTGGTGAAGGGTGCTTGGTGAGGTTGGGTGCGGGAGGTTGAGGCAAGACGCAGTGGCGTTCGCTTGGGGTTGACTTGAGTGTGAATTTTGTGGTCGATCGCTGAGTTGTCCCGTCCAGGTTCCGCTTACGTTTAGGTGGAGCGTTTAGGCGTAGGTGGGT
>NC_051389.1:16395493-16402993 GCF_015228065.2 Penaeus monodon
ATTATTATTACTATTATTGTTGATGTTATTATTACTACTACCATCATCATTATTATTATCAGCATATTACAATTATCACTATAGTTTTTCGGTGTCACAATCATCTACATTATCATCATTACCATTATCATCATTTCATCATGACACGTCAACATTCGCATTAGTCTCGAGCATTTATTCCTTGAAACTTGATGCTGATAAACCTGTTCACTGCACAACCTTACTCAACGGACTAATTAAGTAGAATTTATTAAATAAACCGACCTTATTTAATTAATGACGTATTCAAAGCGGTCATTGAAAATAATACCATTTTCTTTTATCCGGCATTGGGTTTAAGGGGTAACTCGTGTGTATTTGTGAAACTTTTTTTTTTTTTTTTACGGTAATGACCTCATCACTAATCTGTAAGTCATCCTTGACTGCCTTTCGGTGGCTCTCGTCTCTCGTTTGTGTGATTTCTTAATGTTTCTCATTATTGATAGTTATGTTTGTGTTTGTTATCGTTGGCATTGTTTTTTCCGAAGATGCTGATGGTTTTTGTCATCTTTATTATTATTGTTATTATTATTGTTGTTATTGTATTATCATCATTACCATCATCATTATCACCATCATGATAATAATCACTATCATCATCATAATCATCACCATCACCATCAACATCAACATCAACATCAACATCAACATCATCAGCATCATCATCATCATCATCATCAATCATTATCATCATCGTTATCATTATCATCATCATCATCATTATCATCATCGTTATCATCATTATCATGATCATTATCATGATCATTATCATCCTCCTCCTCATCATCATCATCATAATAATAATAATAATAATGATAATAATTATAATAATAATAATAATAATAATAATAATAATAATAATGATAATAATAATAATAATAATAATAATAATAATAATAATAATAATAATAATAATAATAATAATAATAATAATAATTATAATCACCATCATCATAATCATCACCATCATCATCATCATCATCAATCAAAATAATAATAATAATAATAATAATTATTATTATTATTATTATAATTACTATAATAATAATAATAATAATAATAATAATAATAATAATAATAATTTGCATAATTCTAGGCAAATAAAACCTTCCATTTATCAAAATCCGCCAGGTTACTAGGACGGGATAGTTCCCACCCCTAGCCCTGCGGTTCGGCCATCGTGTACCATCAATCAAAAGAAAACAAGACTTAAATGGACAAGGGAAGAGTATAATGAGGTAATGTACTGCTTTTGCTATACACTCAAGGAGCCTGTTGCAGAAGTTGTGAGCATATTTCTGTTAGCGTTCCATTTGCCTCAAACTTCAATCACCCTAGGTCGCTGGTAGTGACAAGGTGTTTGATTTTAATTAGCAGATCTAAAGAAAAGAAAAGATAATAATAATAATAATAATAATAATAATAATAATAATAATAATAATAATAATAATAATCACAATCATCATCATCATCATAATCATCACCGTCACCATAATCTCATCACCATCATCATCATTGCTAGTATCATTATCATTTTTATTACTATTATCATCATTATCATCATCATCATTCTTGTTACTATCACCGTGATCATTATCATAAATCAAAATTATCTTTATCACCATTATTATAATTATCATCATTTTCTTTACCCTTATCATTCTCATCACACTTCTTTTAACGGTAGGTTCATGTCTGAGCCGCCGTGGTCACAGCATGATACTTAATTGTAGTTTCCATGTTGTGATGCTCTTGGAGTGAGTACGTGGTAGGGTCCCCAGTTCCTTTCCACGGAGAGTGCTGGTGTTACCTTTTTTTTTTTTTTTTTTTTTTTTTAGGTAATCATTCTCTCTATCATATCCGGGCTTGAGACCAGCACTCACTTGGTCTGGCTTGGCCACCCAGTGGCTAGGTAGGCAATCGAGGTGAAGTCCGTGCCCAGGGCGCCGGTGCCTCGAACCCTTGAACTCAGTTTGCCGTCGTGACAGTCTTGAGTCCGATGCTCTAGCCATTCGGCCACCGCGGCCTTGGCGATCATGGGCTTCCATGAATTTTCTTGGCAATTTAGAGCGGTGGTTTGCCATTGCCTTCCACCCGTTTTTTTTCCGAGTCTCCATCTCTATTTACCCGGCACTGACTTGGGCTGGCTTGGCCACCCAGTGGCTAGGCAGGCAATCGAGGTGAAGTTCCTTGCCCAAGGGAAACAATGTGCCGGCGATGATCGACTCTGAACTCATACCGTCGTGACAGTCTTGAGTCCGACGCTCTAACCATTCGGCCACCGCGTCCCCTCATCACACTCACAGGATTATCCTTCCAATTAGACACAGGCGCCATTATCTCTTATGTCCACTGCTTCCATTTACAGCTGCCACTGCCATTTGCTAAAGAGAAGGAATCAAGGAAACAAACAAATGGGCCAGAAATAAAAACGAATGCAAAGAACCAAAAAGAAATTACAAAAAACAATCATTCAAAACAAATACACGAAGACTGGTTTGGTTGTTAAGGCGACCACAAAAATGCGAGAGAGAGAGAGAAGAGAGAAGAGAAGAGAAGAGACGAGAGATGAAACACGAACCGAAGAGAGAGAGAGGAGAGAGAGAGAGAGAGAGAGAGAGAGAGAGAGGAGAGAGAGAGAGAGGAGAGAGAGAGAGAGGAGAGAGAGAGAGAGAGAGAGAGAGGAGAGAGAGCGAGAGAGAGAGAGAGAGAGAGAGAGAGAGAGAGAGAGAGAGAGAGCGAGAGAGACGAGAGAGAGCGAGAGAGAGAGAGAGGTGGGGGGGATGGGAAAACTAATTATATATTTAGCCTTCTACGGTCCACAGAAGAAACTGAGAGTAACAATAGCAATAATGATGATAATAGTCATGACAGATAAACACAAAGGTACAGAGCTGAAAACAAAGGCAAAAAAGAAGAAGAAAAAAAAAAATTTACCGAGAAATTTTGGCGTAAAATAACGGCCTTTCGTGTTGCCGAAGCGTTATTATGGCATCATTTGGCTATAGCGTTCTTCTTTAGCTTTTTGCTTTCTTTTTCGCCATTTTTGGTTTCGTTTCTTTTGCTTCCTGTATTTTGAATTTATTTATTATAAATATATTTTTGTTTTTGTTTATTTATCAATTTATTTATTTTTTTTCGCGGATTTTTCGTCTCGGTTTCTTTTTCATCTTTTTCGTGTTTTTTTTTTCTCTGCATCTTTTTATTTATTTTTATCCCCCTTCCTCCTCCTTTTAGCCATTTCGATTCCTCCTTGGCCTCTCCTTTTCTTCCGTGGTCTTTACCCTATCTCCACCTCTCCCACTTTTCCCCTTACTCTTCCTCCCCATCTCTCTCTCCGTTTCTCGTTCTCTTCCTCCTACTCTTCCCTTCTTTCTTCTCCATCTAATTGCATCTTCTTTCTCCTTTTAGATCTTCCTTTCGTTTTTGTCCTCATCTACTTTTCCTCTTCCTACTCTTCTTCTACTCCTCCTCCATTTCTCCTTACTTCTTCCATCCTTCTGCCCGCAGCATGTGTTGTTAATCTTCTGTTAGGTTTTCCCTTCGTGGAATTAGATGAGTGGGTCTGTATGTGCATATGAATATGCGTACATTGCGAATAGAAATTGTAATGTGCATATCTGTCTATCTGTCTATCTGTCTATCTATCTATCTATCTATCTATCTATCTATCTATCTATCTATCTATCTATCTATCTATCTATCTATCTACATACATGTCGAGGAGGCGCCCAAGGTGACCGAGCCAACCAGTGTAGCCGACACGATTGGGAAGATATTGACACTCATTTTTGTTTATATTTTTATGTTTCCATAGGCCGCGGTGGCCGAGTGGTTAGAGCATCGGATTCAAGACTGTCACGACGGCAATCTGAGCTCGAGGGTTCGAGTCACCAGCCGGCGCGTTGTTCCCATGGGCAGGGAACTTCACCTCGATTGCCTACCTAGCCACTGGGTGGGCAAGCCAGCTCAAGTCAGTGATTATCTTGGAGCTGTTTTAACTAATACATATGATGATTCACCGGAGATAAAAAGAAGAATTATCATTGCCAAAAACCCACAGTTGCTCTCTGGAAAGACCGAAGCATTACCTTACGGACAAAGCTGAGCTTATTGAACTCATTAGTTTTCCCAATTGCATCATATGGTTCTGAGTGTTGGGTGCTGAAGAAGATAGACAAGAAAAAGATCAATAGTTTTGAAATGTGGTGTTACAGACGAGTACTATGTATTAACTGGACAGAGAAGAAAACGAATGATGAAGTGCTGAGAAAAATAAATTGTAAAGACCGGCTGTTGGACATCTTGAACAAAAGGAAATTAAAGTTTATTGGTCATGTGATGAGAAGTAAAAGCATTGAGAAAAACTTGCTAACAGGGATGGTGATAGGAAACAGAGGAAGAGACAAACCGAAGACAAGACTGAGCGACAACATCAAAGATATTTGCGGCCTGTCGATGGTACAAGTGGAAAGAAAAGCGCAAGATCGAGTTGAGTGGCGAAAGATGATGGAGAGGTCCACGGCTGCTCAAACATGAGCATACCGTTATTGATGATGATGCATGTATGAGGCCGGGGTGGCCGAGTGGTTAGAGCATCAGACTCAAAACTGTCACGACGACAATCTGAGTTCGAAGGTTCGAGTCACCGGCCGGCGCGTTGTTCCCTTGGACAAGGAACTTCACCTCGATTGCCTACCCAGAAAACAACATATCGCCTTGAGAAGTCAAACGCGCCTGTCGTAGAGGAAGTCGCCGCCGTGGCACAAACTGCGATTGATTAGGAAGGGCATCCAATCAGGCAAGGGTGGCACTGCCATGTAACCTCTCAGTAATGAATTGAAAGAGGCCAATGTCCTGCAGTGGAATGAATGGCTGTTGAAAAAAAAAACACACACACACACATTTTTTTTTTTTTTTTTTTTAAGTGCCCTGTCCTACAAGGACATTGGCGGTCATGGATTTCCTTGATTTTCTTGGCAATTTAGAGCGGTGGTTTGCAGTTGCCTTCCGCCCGGTGTTTTTATCGAGTCACCATCTCTATTTACCCGGTTCTGGGACCGGCACTGACTTGGGCTGGCTTGCCCACCCAGCGACTAGGTAGGCAATCGAGGTGAAGTTCCTTGGCCAAGGGAACAACGCGCCGGCCGGTGACTCGAACCTCGAACTCAGTTTTGGCCTCATTATATCATCCGATCATTATATATTACATTTATCATTGGCGGAGAAAAGTCTCTCCAGCCAGAACAACTAAGACTTAATCCGCGAGAAAATTCCACGAGTTGTAGTCTGGGGAAGGATGACTTCTTTGGGAGTGTGGACGATTTCTTGAGGGACTGGTAAGACATCGTAAATTTCCTCCCAGAGAGTCTGGGCTTCGGGTTCCTCTTTTTTGATCACCTCTGGTTTCTCTCTCTTCCAACAATTTGGTTATTGCTCAGGAGGTAAGAACTTTGTGGCATTAGGCCGGGAAGAAACCGATGGCTCCGAAGCCGAAGAAGGCTGCGGAAGCATTGCAAAGCCAGACTTTTTTGCAAGCACAGACCAGTTGTTTCCAAGGGCTTTGCTCTTGGGGTCCTCAGTTATAGGGACCTAGATTACAGGGCCCTTGGTTTTAGGGACCTCAGATGTGATGTCCTTGGCATCTGGCTTTTTTGACAAAGCGGGAAAATCCACTTTGGTAAGCTTAAAAGCCTCAATTCGCGGGGTTTTGTTCTCGGTGGTATTATCTTTGGCCTTGGTTTCCTTGGTCTTGACACCCTTGATGGGCTTATTTCCAGGAGCCTTGCTGGTGGGCGTAGACTTGACCTTTGTTCCTTAGGTCAAGTCAGGCATGACGATCACAGTGGAAGCCCCAGGTCGAGTCTCAGATGTGATGTCCTTGGCATCTGGCTTTTTTGACAAAGCGGGAAAATCCGCTTTGGTAAGCTTAAAAGCCTCAATTCGCGGGTTTTGTTCTCGGTGGCACTGTCTTTGGCCTCGATTTCCTTGGTCTTGTCACCCTTGATGGGTGTATTTCCAGGAGCCTTGCTGGCGGGAGTAGAAGTGGAAGCCCCAGGTCGAGTCTTGGCGGCCTTCCTCTCAAGGTCCTTGGCCACAGAGGAATTTAACTCCTTGTTTCCAGGGGTCTCAGTTTTGGAGGCTTCGGTCACAGGAGTGGAAGCCCCAGGTTGAGTCTCGGTGACCTTCCCCTTACGGACCTTGGTCACGGAGACTTTTCTCTAGGTCTTATCACCCTTGGTCTTGTCAGAGGCATTGCTCCTGGGAGAATTTTTTGAAATTTCTCCACCACTAGCCTCCACCACAGTGCCCTGTACTCGAGGCCAGACAGCTGCTACCACTGCCTGTTCTCCCGGCAACAAACATGGGAAATCATGCTCCATGATGGAGAACAATTCCTTACCTGCTCTTGCATCTTCCCTTAGGAGGAACCTTGGCACCATGAGACTTGTTCTCCTTGCTATCAGGAGTGGACTTGGCCTCGGTTTCCTTGATCTTGTCACCCTTGATGGGCGTATTTTCAGGAGCCTTTCTGCCAGGAGTAGACTTGACCTTTGTTCCTTAGGTCATGTCAGGCATGACGATCACAGAAGTGGAATCCCCAGGTCGAGTCTTGGTGACCTCCTTCGGCCTTAACTCCTTGTTTCCAGGGGCTTCTGTTTTGGAGGCCTCGGTCCCAGGAGTGGAAGCCCCAGGTCGAGTCTTGGTGACCTTCCCCTTACGGACCTTGGTCACGGAGGAATTTAACTCCTTGTTTCCAGGGGTCTCAGTTTTGGAGGCCTTCGGTCGCAGGAGTGGAAGCCCCAGGTTGAGTCTCGGTGACCTTCCCCTTACGGACCTTGGTTACGGAGACTTTTCTCTAGGTCTTATCACCCTTGGTCTTGTCAGAGGCATTGCCCCCGAGAGAAATTTTTTAAATTTCTCCACCACGAGCCTCCACCACAGTGCCCTGTACTCGAGGCCAGACAGCTGCTACCACTGCCTGTTCTCCCGGCAACAAACATGGGAAATCATGCTCCTTGATGGAGAACAATTCCTTACCCTGCTCTTTGCATCTTCCCTTAGGAGGAACCTTGGCGCCATGAGACTTGTTCTCCTTGCTATCAGGGGTGGACTTGGCCTCGGTTTCCTTGATCTTGTCACCCTTGATGGGCGTATTTTCAGGAGCCTTTCTGCCAGGAGTAGACTTGACCTTTGTTCCTTAGGTCATGTCAGGCATGACGATCACAGAAGTGGAATCCCCAGGTCGAGTCTTGGTGACCTTTCCCTTACGGACCTTCCTCTCAAGGTCCTTGGCCACAGAGGCTTTTAACTCCTTGTTTCCAGGGGCTTCGGTTTTGGAGGCCTCGGTCCCAGGAGTGGAAGCCCCAGGTTGAGTCTCGGTGACCTTCCCCTTACGGACCTTGGTCACGGAGACTTTTCTCTAGGTCTTATCACCCTTAGTCTTGTCAGAGGCATTGC
>NC_051389.1:16407993-16410493 GCF_015228065.2 Penaeus monodon
AGTGATCATGTACTGCTAGTTTGCCATCTGCAGGTTAAGCTCAGGAAACTAAAGAAACCAAAAGTAACATCAAAACTTAAGGTTGGGGAACTCAAACATAATCCAGAAATGAAAGAACAGTTTACAGTAGAAGTTAAAAATCGCTATAGTGCATTGGAGAGCGTAAGTGAAACACCAGATGCTTGGGTTATTTTTCGAGACGCCATTGTTGAGGTATCGGAGAGTGTCCTGCCGAAGAAGAAAACAAAGGCGATGACAGCTGAGATACTTGACATGATGGATAGAAGAAGGGCTACGAAGCAAGAAAATATAGAAAAATACAAACAACTGGATGAGAGCATTAAAAAGAAATGCAACGAGGAAAAAGAAACATGGCTCAACAGCAAATGAAATCAAGGAAATAGTGGGATGGAAAGTGTCATTTCAAGTGGATGCATAAGAGCAAAGAAGACATCATGAGCAGATGGACAGAGTACATCAGTGAACTGTTTGAAGATGAAAGAGGAGGAAGGCCTATCATCAGGAAAGAAGTAGATGGACCAAGCATAATGCAGGAAGAAGTACAGTATGCACTTCATAGAATGAAAAATGGTAAGGCTACAGGACCGGACAACATAGCAATAGAGTTGGTCTGTATTCATAGTGCTTCCCAAGAAACCTGGAGCAAGTGAATGTGAACTCCACAGGACAGTAAGTTTAATGAGCCACATTACATCCTGAATGTTTTGCTCAAGAGAATGAAGACCAAAATAAGGGAAGAAATATCGCAAGAACAGAATGCATACATGAAAGGAAAAGGGACTCGGACTGCAATATTTATTTATTTAGAAAAATTATAATTAGCAAAGCATTTGATAAGGTGAAACATGAAGAAATGTTTAGAATGTTGGAAGCATTAGATATTGATGGAAAGGACTTACAACTGATTAGGAACTTGTATTGGGAACAGAGTGCTGCCATCAGAATAGACGGAGAAATAAGTGAGTGGACATCAGTCAAGAGAGGTGTAAAACAAGGGGGTGTATTATCACCAGCTCTGTTTAACTTATACAGTGAAATTATTTTAAAGGAAATTAAGAACATGCCAGGTGTGAAAGTTGGAGGGATCAATATTAACAACTTGAGATATGCAGATGACACTGTACTTATAGCAGAAACGGAAACATATCTTCAAAATATATTGAAAAAGGTTGTAAAAGAAAGTGAGTAGAAAGGTCTTCAGATAAACATCAAGAAGACGGAATGTATGGTGATATCAAGGAAGAATATAACACCAAAATGCTCTTTGAATATCAAAGGTGAAGAAATAAAGAATGTTGAGAAATTCACATACTTGGGTAGTTTGATAACAACAGATGCAACATGTGTAACTGCAATAAAGAAAAGAATTGGTATGACAAAGGAAGTCTTCAACAAGATGAGTGCTGTCTTTAAGAACAAACAGTTGAAGGTAAAAACCAAAGTTAGAATGTGACGTGTGGTCAGTTTTGCTTTATGGGTGTGATGCTTGGACAGTCAATGAAAATATGAAAGAAATATTAAAATCAGTAGAAATGTGGTTTCTCGGAAGAATGCTCAGGATTTCATGGACAGAAAGAGTTACTAATGAAGAAGTTTTAAGAAGAACAGAAGTTAAAAGAACCTTGGTGAAAGTTATCAGGAAAAGACAGATGCAATTTTTAGGACACGTAATGAGATGTAAAGGATTGTTAACAGGAAAGATAGAAGGGAAGAGAAGCAGGGGTAGACAAAGGCAGAAGTTCATCACCAGCTTGAACAAAGATTTCAATATGGGCAGAAGTGACTTAGAACTGCTTAAGTTGTCAACAGACAGAACAGGATGGTAAACCATGATCGCCAACGCCCTGAAAGGACAAGGCACTTAGAAGAAGAATAGTGATAATAATAATAATAATAATAATAATAATAATAATAATAATAACAATAACAATAACAATAATAATAATAATGATAATTATTATTATTATTATAACAATAACATACGACTACTACTACTAATAATAATAACGATAATGATAATAACAACAACTAAATAATAATGATGATAATAATAATAACAATACTAATAACAATCATTATCATCATCATCATCATCATCATCATAATGGAAAAGATAATAATAGTAAATAATATTAATAGTAGTAGTAGTAGTAGTAATAATGATGATGATAACAGTAACCATAAAAATGTTATAACAGTTATAGTAATAATAAAAAAAAACAGTTTATAATAATAATAATGGTAATGATAATGAAAGCAACAGTATGATAATCGTTGTAAAGAATGAAATTAAATAATAAATAATAGTAATAAAGATGATAATATTAATAGTAATAGTATTTAACATAATAATAACAACAATGAAAATGATGACAATAACAGTAGTAAGAATAATAATGATAATGCTATAAAAAATTTTACAAAACAATGATATTAAAAACTGATAACAATAGTTAACAAAAATATAAAATTTAATAAT
>NC_051389.1:16413441-16415941 GCF_015228065.2 Penaeus monodon
AGGGGGTCTGGGTTTTAAGAAAAAAAAATACTTGTCCTCTCTCTCTCTCTCTCTCTCTCTCTCTCTTCTCTGTTCTCTCTTCTCTGTTCTCTCTTCTCTGTTCTCTCTTCTCTGTTCTCTCTTCTCTGTTCTCTCTTCTCTGTTCTCTCCTCTTTCCTTTTTGTTTTTGTCTGTGTCTCTTATCTTTACTCTGTTTTGTGTTCTGGTTTGTCTCTTTCTTTCTCTTTTCTTCTGTTCTCTGTCTGTCGTCTGCTCTTTTCTGTCTGTCTCTCTCTTCTCTCTCCTCTCTCTCTCTCTCTCTCTCTCTCTCTCTCTCTCTCTCTCTCTCTCTCTCTCTCTCTCTCTCTCTCTCTCTCTCTCTCTCTCTCTTTCTCTCATGCTGAATGTAACAAGATGCGAAGTAGATAAGAAGAGAAACAATGAAATATTAAAATGCAAGGAAACTGGGGGATAGTAGATACACCCATTGAGAAAAGATACGAAGAGAAAATGAGAGAAAATACAAGGAGAATGATGAGAAGAGAAAGAAGAAAAGATAATAGAAATAAAAACAAAAACAAAAAGCAAAAAAAAAACAAGGGAAAGGAAACTTTAACGTAGAAAGGAAAACGAAGGCTAGATGCTACATGACATTTTCTCCGGCCATTGAATATTTACGAATTTTCGATCGCTTAGAACACAAAATCAATAGCGAGTTCGCCAAATCCAGGCGGGAACGGATGATCTTTTTCGTTTTATTTTACAATTTCCATTTTTTATTTTTCAATTTGTCTTTCTCTTTTATGTACACATGTAGGTCGTTCTTGTCTATATGCTTGCCCTTTCTACTCTCAATGCAAACGATAACTTATCAATTAAACTGCAGTCACTTTTAGAACCAATTAACAGCGTAAATAAAGGCGACACAAAACGTAAAGAATGAATGAAAGAAAAATCCGTAAATACAATAACAAAATGTAAAGAAAAAATACGAGTGAATTATATACAGAGACAAGCAATGTAAACAAATATAAACAAACAAACAATCAGAGCAAAATTAAAACCTTAAGCACAAAATAGAGTAAATACGAGGTAAGAACAACCAGAACAAAGAACAAAGTCAAGGAGAATAAGCATATGGTCCAAGGTGAAAAGGGGGGGTGCGCTCCTCTCTTCTCCCTTCTTTCGCAACTCCGTCCTATCTCGGCTTTCTATTCTCTTCTTTTCTATTCTAGTCTCTTTTCTTCTCTCTCCTCTTTTTCTCTCGATCTCTTCCTTCCTCTCTCACTGTTCTCTCTCTCTCTATCCTTCTCTGTCTCTATCTATCTTTTTATCTATTTATCTATTTGTCTGTCTATCTCCTATTGCTAATTTAAATCAAAACACTATGAACATTTCAAGGCCAATATGCAGTTTGAAAATTTCAATAGGATGTCTAAGAAAGCAATCTTACATTACTCTCGTTCATGTTCCAATGGATATGCAAGAACGGCCCTGGAGTATGTACTATGTGTACTTCAAAGCCCTACGTATGTACCTGGGAAATCTCGCACGAAGATATGTCTCGGAGCTTCATCAGCAGTGACCATGGCAAGCGGTCCGTGAGCCTGGCCATGTCATCACAGACCATTCGGCAACCGCCGGATCTTGTTGAATTCGTCTCCACGCTGAACGTCAAGCTTATCGGCCTACGATTCTCGACTTTTCTCGTGTAGGAAAGCATAAACGCATGGGTAGAACATGTTTTCGCGGAGTGCGTGGAGACTATACAACTGCACGTACTTGTATTCAGCCTGAACTACTTTGCTGTGCGCGCGGCAGGAAACAAAGGGCATTGGCATGGTCGGCTGGATAGGCGACAGTTCCGTCTGCCTCCCGCTCAAGAAAAGTCCATCCGATATTGTCTTCCTAACTGGCGCCAACTCCCCGACACCTGCTCGCGGCCGCCGAAGGACCCCCTTCAGCGCATTCACCAAGGCAGGAGGTCCGTCCAGCCAACTCCTGTTCGGACTGCACACACTCAGCTTCTGCCTCCTGGGACTGGCGCCTGTTCGCGCCTCCCCATATCCTTCCCTTCACATCTTTATCTTTAATGCGACAGGATTCGGCTTTTCTCTGGAAAACGGCATAGTTGGCAACTTTCGCAGGGGATGGCGGCGGCGGCGGCGGCGGCGGCAAGGAGCAAGTCCTCTTACGACGAAGCGCCAAGTTCGGTGTGGTGCGCATTGCTAATTTGCGCTGAACCAACATCGATAAACGTTGGCTTATAAACCGCACGAAGAGGGTGCACGACAAATGCCTCTTCGGTAGACGGAGCGGAGGCCGGAAGGTACATCTAAGTTCATGCTCATTAGGTGAGCCAAGGGAGTTCGACCCAAAGACAGCGGCTCTGCGCGGAAGCTGCCCGGCCTCTCTCAGAGAGGCGGTCGGTGTTGCTTCGGACTCTCTCCTAACCTAACCTAACCTAGAGCCCTCTATCCTAGAACCTAAATCATTCTAAATCCATATTAGTGACCTGTAG
>NC_051389.1:16418135-16429771 GCF_015228065.2 Penaeus monodon
GTAGGTCGGGGGAGGAGCCCGAACGGAGAGGAGCGCCGTGAGGGGAGGATGCGGGAGGGGGGGCGGCGGAGGCCGGGGGCCGGGGGGCGCCCACCACGAGGATCCTGCCGAGGGAGCAGAGAATTCAGAACAAAAAATTCACACGCAAAAAACGGAGCTTCTTGGAGAGGGGGGGTATTCCGGAGAAAAACACTTGAAGTTCCGGAAACCCTTTTTTATAAATCTGAAGTAAGCTCGGGAAACATAAAAGGGTAACTTTAAAGGGGAACAAGTGTAATAATGAATTTTGTCCCGCTAAATCACTGATATTCTATTTAGTTTGTTGATAGTTTAAAAGAATGATATTTCAAAGGCAAAATATTACGTAAAATTTAAAAGCAAAGGAATGAAAAAGGAACAAGAGAATTAGGGGGGGCGGATAAAGGATAGATGGAAAAAAAGGAGAAAAAAAAGAGAAAGAGAGTGAGGGGAGGGAAAGAGAGAATAAAGTATTATATTCAAAAGCCAGAAGAAAATTTTTTTTACCCAAAAGCTACTCACTCTTGCACACATTTTGGTGTTGGTCCAGAGGAGCTGAGTGCTGGCTAAAGGGGAAGCCCTTTATGCTCATCACGAAAAGGAAGTTGTGACGTCAAATAATGACGCCCAAAACTTCCATTCTCGTGATAGCATAAAAGGGGCTTCCTCCTTTAGCCAGTTCCTCGCTCCTCTGCGACCAACCCCAACATGTGTGCAAGGTGAGTAGTTTTGGTAAAAAATTCCTCTCTGGCTTTCGAACTACAAATCTTTATCTCTCTCTTTCCCTCCCCTCACTCTTTTCTCTTTTTCTCTCACTTTTTCTCCATCTATCCTTTCATCCTCCCCCCGAAATTTCCCTTTTCCTTTTCCCCTTCTTCAGTTCCTTTGCTTCATATTCTACGTAATTTTGCCTTTGAAATATCATTCTTTTCTACAACAACTAAATAGAATTCATTGATTGCGGTAAAATTCATTCATTACACTTGTTCCCTTAATTTTACCTTCATTGTTTCCATGAGCTTACTTCAGATTATATAAAAAGGATTTCCGGAACTTCAAGTGTTTTTCTCCGGAATATCCCCGCTCTCCAACGAAGCTCCTGTTCTTTGCGTGTGAATTTTAGTTCTGAATTCTCTGCTCCCTCGTGCAGTTGATCCTCGTGGTGGGCGCCCTCGCGGCCCTGGCCTCCGCCGTCCCCCGTCCCGACACTCCTCCCGTCTACGGCGCTCCTCCTCCCGTCTACGCGCTCCTCCTCCGACCTACAAGCAGCCAGGAATGCCCTTTGACTTCAGCTACGCCGTCAGGGACCCCTACTCGGGCAACGACTACGCTCATCAGGAGACCAGCGACGGTCACGTCACCTCCGGATCGTACAGAGTGGTTCTTCCCGACGGCCGAACCGAGATCGTGGAATTCAACGCCGATCACGACACGGCTACGTCGCCAACGTCGCCTACGAGGGGAGGCCTCCTACCCCGCCCCCGCCCCTTCCTACCACCCCGCTCCTTCCTACCACGTCCCCACCCCTCTTACCCACCTCCCCCACCCCACCCACATCAGTAAAACCCATCCGCTCAAATGCATCGAAGTGGCTCTTCCCTCAGCATCAAAGAAGACCAAAGAAGAAAATGTTCTAAAATTCAAGTAACACCAGCAAGAGGCACATGGAAGTCTCAAGGCAAGGCAACGTGCCTGTCATCCTCCATCATTCCACTCTCCAACTCTAATTCCTCCACATATTTCGACACATTTCAACTTTCATTTTGAACACGCTTTTGATACTTGTATCAACATCTGCAGATCCGCCGATATCAGTCAGAGGTGACTCGATCCTCTTCCTATCTAGACACATTGCCAATGTATAGAATCTATACTACAAATAAAAGTTAGTTTTTAAAACTGGGGAGGATCCAGTACTAGGACGAGTCTGATCTTAGGCTAAACTATCGTAATCAGTTGTATATGACAAAATACTTCCATAGACAGTTAATTGTTGCCCATAGTGTCCAGAAAGCACCGCCATTTCACCTTTTAAATTAGGGAATTTGTTTTCATAAATAAAATGACATTGCGATGATATCTTTTGCATCTTAGCCTGACCTTAACGTCCGCTACAAATCTGCACTGCGTATACTTCTAAATAAAGGTAATAGAAGTAGGATAAAAGTAGAGTAGTGATACTTAACACAGTAAAAATGATAGCGGTAATGACAGTAATGCTGATGCTAATATTGATAATAGAATAATAACAATAACAAAAATAATAACAATAACAGTAATGATGATAATTATAATAATAGTAGTAACAGTTGTAATAGCTATAGCAATACTAAATTTTGATAGAACTACTACCACTAATAATAATGATAATAATGATAATGATAATAATAATAATAATAATAATAACAATAATAATGATAACAACAGCAACAAATAATGATAATTATATTGATAATAATAATAACAATAACGATAATGATCATGATAATAATGACATCGATGATAACGATAATAATGATAATGATGACAATGATAATGATGACATAGTAATAGAAAGAAAATGATAATCATGATAAAAATAGTAATGATAATAATGATATATAACAATAATAATAATAATAATGATAATGATCATATCAATAATAGTAAAAGTAGGAGTTGTAGTATAATAATGATAATGATGATAATAATAATAATATAATGAAATAACAATGAATTATAATGGTATTTATGACGAGAATTGCTCTGCAAATGAAATGATACATATAACGATGAAAATATATCATTTAAACCCAAAATTATTACACCTTTGTATTATCATATAATTTTATTACCATTACCTTTAAAATTTATTTTTATCAATAGTGAAATTAACGGGAGAAATATAAAAAATATTACGGAACACAGTTTAAATAAACCCGATTTGAAAAAAAAAATATGATGGCAATAATTGTTTTTTTATCATCTCACGTTATTATTCCATTATTATCACTATTTTTGTTATTTTATTATTATTATATTGCTTTATTATTATTATTGATATATTATTATTATTATTATTATTACAGTTATTATAAATTTTCCCCTAGTATTATCATTATTTTATTATTTTATTATTTTATTTTACTAAGTTTTATAGTGCATTGTCTTTAACATTAACGTTATTATTACTATTATTATCATTATTATTACCATCACTATTATCTTTATCTTTATATTGCTATTATCTTTTTGCTATTTTATTATTTTTATTTTATTTTCATTATTATCTTTATATCATTTTTATTTTTCCCATTATTTTTATCATTATTTTAAATTATCATTATAATTATCATTTTATAATTTTTGTTAATCATTTCATTAAAACTATTATCATTTATTTTTATCAATCTTATTTTATATTATGCTTTTATTTTTTAAAATAATAATAATAAAATAATAATAAAAAAAATTTAATTTATTGTTATTATTTTTATTATTATTATTATTATCTCATCTCTATCGTTATTATTACCATTTTTTTTTACATTATCATTATTTTATCATTCCATTATTAGATCATTTTTGTCACTCATTATATCATCTTTTTTATTACTTTTGCATTATTATTATTGCTATTACTGTTTTTCGCTTTTATTATCATTATTCTCCCTCCCGAAGTAGTAAAAAAATATATATCCAAAGACCATGTTTCCCACAAATCCCAAGGAAGCCCAAATTACCTTTTTTTAGAATTCAGAAAAGGGTGCTGAATTGGCCCCTGTTTTCAGCTTGGCTTTTTAAAAGGCCTATACTATTAAAATCGTCATGGTAATATATACATACCCTAAAAAATAAAAAACGTTAAAGACATCCTTTTCCCTCAGTAGAGACTAAATATGGGGAAAGGGAAAACCGTTCCCAGTCGGTCAAGCAAAGGAGTCGACTTTTGCAATCCCTTTCCATCGTGAAGGTAATGAGGACTATATAAAGATATTTTTTTTGTCTTGGACATGGGAGCTTTAAGGGTGTGGCTTGAACATGAAAGTATCCCTTCTCTATTTTTGATGGGGGGGGGTGGGGAAGGGGGTGGGAAGGGTGATGTAGGAGGGAGCGGGGTGGTAGGAGGGAGCGGGGGGGGGGTCGGCGGTAAATTCCACGATCTGGGTTTCGGCCTGGGGAAGACCACTCTGTACGATCCGGAGGTGATTGGGCCCGTCGCTGATCCCCTGATGGGGAGCTTCCCCGAGTGGGGGTCCCTGAGGGGTAGCTGAGCGAAGGGCTTTCCTGGTGCTTTAGGTCGGGGGAGGAGCAGGTAGACGGGGGGAGTTGGGGCGGGGAGCGGAGGCCATGGCCGCAAGGGCGCCCACCAGGAATCACTGCAGGAAACAGGTCAGAAGGGGCATAAGGGGTGTGGAAAAATGCGCGTCGCCTGAGACAATGTTTGTTGATACTTGCTACACTACATCTCAAACCACCAGGTTTTATTGGGGGAAATTTGACAAAAAGGGGGAAGTCCATAACAAAAAAAAAAAAAAAAAAAAAGCCACCCCTTTAAATTTGGGAAGGTCAAGGCATGACCCAAAGGGCCTATCCAGTGGCACCAGTCGGGGGAAAAGGGTATCGTTTTTAGCTTATTTAGAATTATGAACTATCTTGAAAATTTATTTATTTAGCTGTCTGAGGATGCGTTTGTGAAGTAACCAGGGGCTTTGCTTTCAAATTTTTTTTCAGTTCGGGACCTGTCTATCAACTGTCGGCCATGGGCAGGGAGGCTAAAACGTGCATGCTCGCTGTTGTTCAGTACAGCGTCGACTTTCTTAAATAACTCAAAAACAAAATGCTCGGGGCAGGAAGCTCGTATCCCAAACAAAAAGGAACGAGGTGATATATTCTCTCTTTTTAAAATTATTCTTAAAATAGTAATGTTTTTAACAGCCAGTAAAATGCATCTTCTTGTTACAACACAGGGAACAAAATGTACGGAACAGCTTATTGTTAAAACATTTCGACATAGAAAAAATCATCTCGGTGTTAGCAACTGTGTATACATATTGTTTTTTTAAATGAGTAGATGCAAAATAAAAGCAGCGATAATGTTTAAAACAATCGCAATTATGAAAATAAGATGAAATTTAATGTTCGCAGCGGATGTTCAGGACACAAGTTCAAAAAAAATATTGGTGTATTGACCATAAGAAAATGGGGATAAATAGAGAAAGCGACTGGAAAAGTGCATTAGAGAAAGAGATTAAGAAAAAAAGCGAAGAGAGGAGGGTGGAAAAGGTTGTGAGAAAAATTGTACAAGTAAATTTCAGCACTGAAAAAAAAATATACATCAATTTTTTCGTAGATCTTTTTTTATTTACAAGAAAAAATTAAAGTCCCGAATGGCACGTCCTTAAAAACATTAAACATATGGAAATTTTCAAGACTGAATGATTACAACGTAACAAAAAAGTTTATAAATGGGAGAAAAAAATAAATTTTTGGGTTTTGTTTTCTTTTTCCCTTTTGGTGGTGCGTTTGGGGCTGGGTTGGTGGGGGTGGTGGAGCGGGGTAGGAGGGAGGGGGGGCGGGGGTGGAGGGGCGGGGGGGGGGGGGGACCCCTCCCCCTCGTAGGCACGTTGGCGACGTAGCCGTTGTCGTGATGGGCGCTGAATTCCCACGATCTGGGTTTCGGCCGGGGGGAAAAGGCCCCCTTGTACGACCCGGGAGGTGACTGCCGTCGCTGGTCTGGGCGTGGGCGTAGTCGTTGCCCAGTAGTCCTTCGGCGAAACAAAATCGAAGGCATTCCTGGCTGCTTGTAGGTCGGGGAGGAGCGCCGTAGACGGGAGGAAGGGGGGGACGGGGACGGCGGGGCCAGGCCCGAAAGGGGCGCCCCCAGTAGGATCGTCAGGAGACAGGTATGTAAGGCACGGGAATGGGTGTAACAAGAAATTAGAAGGGAAGCTTAGTCTCAATATTAATCTCGTTTTCATCCCCACACCAAAAACAAGAAATGACCTAAAATTTATAAGACTTCGGGGTTTGGGCTTTTAGGGGAAAATTCTCCTTCGGGAAAATGCTACGGGGTTTAAAAGACAAAGAAGTTCTAGATTTTTTGCTATTCAATTTTACTCTATAATTTCACAGAAAAGCCACCCAAAAGAAATATCTCTCAGTAGCCACCCCTTTTTTCTGTTGATTTGGGTTGCGGAGGCGCGGAAGAACTGTTTTTCTTCTGAAGGGCCCCCTTTTTATATTGCTCGCCGCCGGATGGAGTTGTGCGTCCTGTTATGCCTGATGGTTAAGCGGTGAGAAATAGATTTTTCTAAAAAGAAAATGAAAAAATTTTCGCGAAGAGAAAAATATGGCTGTGTGAAATGCCAACATACCAAACAGAATAAGTAAGGATGCTAATACTATTTTAGTGAGGAATTTTGTATATGTATTTAAGTAAATGGGGTAATGGGGGATTCCATAAAAAGCAATGGGGAACTGTTATTCATAATCGAAAGATTTTGGGTTTTTGTGATCAATTAATTTTTTTCCCAAAAGTCTAGTTAGTTTTTAGGGTGATTTAAATGAATGTGACGAAAAAAATTTTAAAGTGAGGCGACTGCGATAGTGATTATAATGAAATAAGTTCAATTTTAAGATTATGATTTTAAAAGACTTTGTCGATATAAGATAACTATAGTAATAATCTGGATGAAATGATTCCAACGAATTAGCGTGATGTAAAGACATTATTGAGAAAAAAAGCAATGGTGCCGAGATAACTACTTAAATAATACTGATACTAGCACTGCTGATAATAAACTTAATGATAATAACAATAATTGCAATTTCTGACAGCCTAATAGAATGTAGAATAGTAATAAAAACAAAAATAATGATAATGATAATGAAAATAATAGTAATAATAATAATAGATAATAATAAAGTGACAAGTAATGTAATAGTATTAAAATAACAAAAGTAAGAATAATAAAAATAAAAATTTAATATAATAATAAAAAAAATAAAAAAACAACAATAAAATAAAGTAATGATAATGCTAAACATAAAATAATGTTAATCTAATAATGCTAATAATATAAGATAATGATAACAATGATAATGGCGTAAATAATGATAGTAATAAAGATAATATAATGATAAAGTAATGTGCGATTTTGATAATAAGACTATGAAATTGTAATAATAAGAGAATAACATGATAAAGATAATAAAAATATTTGTAATAACAACAATAATATGATGAATTTTTGACAAAACGATAATGGGAGTGAACAATACTGATTACTGCTAATAACAACAACCCTGCGTCAAACTCAAGCGAGGCCCTTTATTACAGGTCGAAACGGCTTTAGGAGTCACCTCTTCGGTGTTTCGATCATTGGTTCCGGGTGGCTTTGGTTCGGCAAAGGGGAAATAATTATTTCGCTATTTATTATCAGCGTTTTTTCTTTACGGCTGTTTTTTTTCATCTTTTTCTGGGGACTTCATGAAAGCCAAGCTTTTGCGGGAAAATAGTTTTGAGTTTTGAATGATTTTGCGATCTGACGACGGACCGAAAAAGGCTCAGCGCTGGATGTTCAGTGTTTTACTGGGAAATTTCTCCGAATTCATTTTTTTTTCATTTTCTGAGTGAATTTCAAGAAAGAGTAAATATGCTACTGTAAATACACAAAAAGTAAAGATAATGAAAAAAATTTAAGCTCGTATTTTCGAGGGTAAACTGGGGGGGAGTTCGATAATCTCTTCAAATCTTTCATTCTTAGAAACGTTTTTTTTTTTCCTCGATGCTTTTTCTTTTTTGTAACACATAAAAGAGAGTAACAGCGAAGGAGAGAAGAGAAAGAGAGAGAGAGAGAGAGAAAGAGAGAGGGAGAAGAAGAGGAGAGAGGAAGAGAAGAGAGAGGAAAAGAGGGAAAAGAGAGAGAGCGAACTGATAGATTTTAAATGTGGTAAATTTCGCATAATGCAAATAATTTTTAAAATTTTCAATTCGTTCATTATGAAAAAAAATCTTTGAAAAGACTTTTTTTTTCGTAAATATACCTTTATTTACAAAAAAATAAACACTATTAAAAAGGGAAAATATTAAAAATTTTTTAACCCCCTAACAGTAAAAAACGTGAAATTGGGAGGGGGGCCGACGATGCGGTAAGTGTGGGGAAACAAGCAGGGAAATTGGCCGGACGGGGCGAGTGCTTGCAGGAGCGAAACGGTGAGTCAGAAAGTTATGAGTTGCTGGTGAAGGTCTTTGGGGAGGTTGGGTGCGGGAGGTTTAGGGAAGACGCAGTGGCGTTCCTTGGGGGTTTACTTGGGGGTGATTTTGTGGTCGATCGCTGAGTTGTCCCGTCCAGGTTCTGTTACTTTAGGTTTTACGTTTAGGCCCCCCCCCCTAGGGGGGGTGGGGTGTGGGGGAGGGTAGGAGGGAGCGGGGGCGGGGGAGGAGGGGGCAGGGGCGGGGTGGGGGTTCCCCCCCCCTAAGCGACGTTTGGGGACGTAAACCCTTTTTCGTGATCGGGGGGTGAATTTCCCCGATCTCGGTTCGGCCCTGGGAAAAGCCCCCTCTGTAGGATCCGGGGGTGACTTTCCGTCGCTGGGCTCCTGAGCGTGTTTTGCCTGAGTATCATCCTACGGCGTAGGGGAACTCGAAGGGCATTCCTGCTGCTTTAGGGCGAGGAGGAGCGCCCTTTGACGGGAGGAGAGTCCGGGGGGGGGGCGGGGGAGGCCACAGCCACAAGGGCGCCCACTAGGAGGGTCAGCTGCAGGAGACAGGCTCATTTAAAAGGACGGAATGGGTGTGAGAAATTAGTAAGGGGGGCTGACAGGTCTGATGTTGATCTTTGTTCTCATCACCCCACCAGGGATATTGATAAGCAAAAAAAGACCTAAAATTGTGATAAATTATCGTGAAATTGGGATTTTTGTAAGAATTCGTTTTTTTCAGAAAATGAACAAAGACAAAAAAAAAAAAGAAAACAAAATAGTGATAAAGTTCTAGGCCGTGGTTCTTAACCCTTTTAAAATACCACGCCCCCCTTTTTGCCCCTTTCCCCCACCCCTCCATTTCATCTGTAAAAAAAATTCCACCCGATTTTTTTAGAGAATTATAAGTTGTTATTTAAAGAGTGGGGATTGTAATAACTTTTCCCTTTTTTTGGGGCCCTGCTCTCGTTGAACAATAACAAAGATAAATAAGAAAATTTCTCCTTTTTTCCCAAACCTCGCCCCCCCTTTGGAAAATAACTAAACTCCTAGGGGGAGGGGGCCCCAGGGCCAAAAAACCACTGTTTTAGACTTTTACTAATTTAAACACACCTAGAAAAATCCCAGTTTGGCAATGTATCAGAAAAATGTTGCAAAAAGAAAACAAATGCAATTGTTTTGAAAGGGAAGAGAAACTCCCCCTCTCATGTTGATTGCGTAGGACTGAGGAGCTGTGGTGCCGGGTAAAGGAGGACCCTTTTATATGCTCGCCCTCTTGGGGGAAGTTGTGACGTTTTGTTTTTGATTTATGGTTTTAGCGGTAAAAAATAGATTTTATTTTTGAAAAAAAATTGCTTTCTGAACGTAAAAAAATGGCTGTACGGAAATACCATCATCCGAACAACGATAAAGTCGGTTTTTTAAAAATTCTGCTTAGTAATTTTTTTATTACCGATATAAAAGCAAATATGTTAATGAAAGGTGGCAAACTATATGTAAAAATAAAAAACAGTTACCTTTCAGTCAAAACGGGGCGTTTTGATGATAGTGGGTGTTAAATCATTGGTATAATTTTCGTCATTATTTCAATGACCTTTTAAAAGTGTTCAGTAATGATGAAGTTATTAGAGAATGGTTAAAGTGATGGCGTTTTGAAATGATATAACCCCTTTAAATTTTGTTTTTTTTGGGTTTATGGGGGTTATGATGGTATCGATAAATAGGGTTTTTAATGATAAATATGATAACAAAACAATAATTCCATAATATTGATAATAAGATACTGATATTGACGATGAAAGCAGATGATTATGATTTAAAAATACCAAAATATGTATTAACAAAGCTAAAGAACCCATCTACATCAACACCTCAAAACATCTACAAAAAAAGCCAAAACATTCATCAGACTCCCTAAAGATCAAAACCCCTTCCCCCTGGGCAGAGGGTAAGACAAGGTGATACGAGCTCACCCAATTTTTTCACAGCCGCTTGGGGGAAGATCTTCCCGAGCGCCCGGGAAAACAAAGGACTGGAAATCGACGGTGAGGTTTAAACCCTTCGTTTGCCGACGACATCATAGTTTTTTGCAAACACCCGTGCAGAAATTCAAAAAGACTAAAAAGTAGAACAGAGAAAGTTTAAGGCGGTTGAATAGTCTTAAGAAGAGAAAATCATGTTAAAGAACAAGTCGAAACGACGACGAAGACCAACAGACCAAGTCCCCACAACACAAATCGAAATTTGGACCCTTACACCTATCTTGGCCAACACATTTCATTGCAGAACGCGTCCAAAGAACAAGGATCAAAGGAGAATTACATCGGAAAGAAGGCCCCTTTGGAAAAAACGAGCGCAATCTTCAAAAAAAAAAGAGTTTCCATTGGGCCTAAAAAGCAAGTCTATAATAATCAATGCATCCACCCCGGCACCTACGGGTCGGACTTGGGCTCTCACGAAAAAACAACTCCTCAAGCTTAGTCCATGCAAAGAGCACACGAGAGAATTTGCTCGGGGTCACATGGGGCACCCCATACCATCGCGCAAATCCGCACAAACTAAAACCAGATATCCTCGAAGTCTTCAATAAAACAAAAAGGACCGGCAGACCTCCCCCCAGAAAAAAGACAAAAGATGGGCCACTAAATAACAAATTGGCAGCCGAAAGGTCACCTCGAAACCCTGGCCTTCAAAGACCAAGGCGGGACGATCTCGATGCCTTTAGAAAATTTTTTGGGGCCTGAGCCACAATTGTGCGAATGGAGACATTTTGGGAAACCTGCGTCCAACAGCGACCCTCAATGGCGATGATGATGGAACAATTAACAAAAATAGCAAAGATGACAGCCGTAAAAATAAGTAAAGATAATGGCAAAGTTTTAAAAAGCAATGGAAAAGTAATGATAATATAATAGTAAATCATAAAAGATCAAAAAATGGGTGAAAATATATCAAAATGAAAATAATGTAAGATGTAGATAAGACAAGTAAAATAAAAAAATAAAGATCTAGCAATAATACTAATAAAAAACCCGTGATTTTTTTTAAAAATTTAAAAATGTGAGGGGGTTTTGTAATGATAAGTTAAACAAGATAAGGTGTAAATGTAGATAATGCAATGTAAATAAAAATAAAAAGATACTAACAATAAAAGCTAATAAATTACAAAAAAGGATTGGGAATAAAAATAAGAGAGGGTGGGATTTAAGATAATGATAATGTTAATACTAATGAAAAGTGATAAAAATAATGACGGGATAAAATAGTAATGGCAAAAGTAATGTAAGAAAAATTTTGGAGTAATGAAACAATAATATGATAATCAAAATTAATAACTCGGGAACAATTGATAATAATATTAAACCCCTTATGATATTACTACTACCCCTCAAATAAGGCGAGGCCGTTCATGGGACAGGTCGAAACGGGCTGCA
>NC_051389.1:16448054-16453054 GCF_015228065.2 Penaeus monodon
CACAGTAAAGCCGTACTTACGAGGCAAATCTGGACTTTTATGATGTAATTATGGACGTCAGTGAGGATAGTAAATAAAGGAGGAATTTGACAGTGAACATTATCCTGTTTTTTTTATTTGTTGTCGTTGTTGTTATTGTTGCTGCTTGTTGTTGTTTTGCATTGTTTTATCTGGTTTATTATGTTTATGTGGTCATCTGATTTTACTGTTTTCTCTGTTTCGGTTTTCTTTGGAATTTTATTTCATTTATTTAACCTGTTCTCTCTGTTTTATTACATATCATTTACCTATTCTATTTATCATTTTATCTTTATTATCAATTCTAATTATTTCTTTTATTTGGTATTTTTTTCCTACTCATTTATTAATTTATCTTGACTCCATTTGTTATGGTTTTGGCATGACTGGATTCTGTCCCTTTGTGGATTTCAGTTTTATACAACTCATTCGTTCATTAAATTCTTGGTGAATCATTTTATCCGGCTTATCAAACAATGAACCATATTCAAAGGTATAAAGGGTATGAATGATAATGAATATCTTCACAATATAATAGATATATTTGACCGGTTTCGATTGTATCTTCGTCAGAAATACATGTTATTTATGACAAAGATACAATCGAAACCGGTCAAATTGTATTGTGAAGATATTCATTCTCATTCATACTCTTTATCAAACAATGGTATAAAAGTGAGCTCGTAGGATTTTCCAATGATATGTAAAACGTTATAAATGTTTGTAGGAGACTGAATGTACTTTCCAACTCTGTTTCTCGTCTACACATACACGTTCGAGAGTACATGATTTAATATATAAGCAGAAGAGGCGCATATATCACACAACTCTTCTGGTATCACTTATATAGTTTTCTAACATGGTGTTCTGTTCAGAAAATAAATCGCAAAGCAAACAGTTAATCACGTTGTTTAATTTTTGTTAATGTGGCTAATCGGTATTAATAGGCCGCGGTGGCTGAGTGGTTAGAGCACCGGACTCAAGACTGTCACGACGGCAATCTGAGTTCGCGGGTTCGAGTCACCGGCCGGCGCGTTGTTCCCTTGGGCAAGGAACTTCACCTCGATTGCCTACCTGGCCACCGGGTGGGCGAGCCAGCCCAAGTCAGTTGCGGACCCCAGAACCCGGGTAAATAGAGATGGTGACTCGATAAAAACACCGGGCGGAAGGCAACGGCAAACCACCGCTCTAAATTGCCAAGAAAAATCATGGAAGTCCATGATCGCCAACGTCCTTGTGAGACAGGGCACTTAAAAAGAAAAAAAATCGGTATTAATGACCTTTCTTGATTAATTATTATTACCATGGATACCTTAAAGACGTGTAGCAATATTAACTACTATAAGAATGCGGTATCATTACCTAATCAGTTTAATTAATTTCTCTCGCATTTGGCATTTCAACGGAGTGGAATCTATTGCAGTTACGGTTAATGAATTTGTTGCTTTAGTAAGATGAAACTTGCTCAAATAAAAAGATGAGGCGAGTTTAGTCGTAAATTATATATCAAAGCAAACCAGTAAATAACTCCTCTAGTTACTAAACACGTCCATCATCGTACAGATTTTGAAGATAATACAACAACGACGGTAACAACAACAATCGCAACAACAACAACAAAGGGCAGTAATAACGACAGTTCACGGGGAGCAACATTATTAAGAGCAATAAACATTACAATAAAGACAAAAATAAACTAGTGAAACAACTAAAACAAAGGCAATACCAACATCACAACGACAAGAACAGCAAAACAACAACAACAGCAAGTCATAATAACAACAATAGCAATAAACCGCAAAACACTTTTCTTCATTAAAATAACTTCCGAAATTACACCTGAACTCAAAATTCGTTCCTGGAACAGCCACAGAGAACAAAGAAGAATTCTGATAAACGCAAAGGTCATGTGTTCGGCTCACAAAATGGCAAAACTTGGTACGGAGAAGATTGGTAAAGTATTAAATTAGAGAGAGAGAGAGAGAGAGAGAGAGAGAGAGAGAGAGAGAGAGAGAGAGAGGAGATAGAGAGAGAGTGAGAGAGAGACGAGCAAGATAGAGAGAGAGAGAGAGAAGAGAGAGAGAGAGAAGAGAGAGAGAGAGAGAGAGAGAGAGAAAGGATCAAGATAATTTGTGATGAGAATAATGATCATAATGATGATAATAGTGATGATATCACCTATGATGATAATAATGGTTTTACGTCACGAACTCCCTCGCAAGGGCAAGAACTAAGTCTTCGAAGGACCTTGGTTCTGACAGGAAAATCGAGCAGGGTAGTAATAATGATAATGATAATGATACTGATAATAGTGATAGTGGTAATGATAGTAATTATGGTAACAGTAAAAATTATAATAAGAAGAATAAGGATAATTATAAAAATAATGATAATATGGTAATGGTAACAGCAATACGAGTTATAATGGGAATAACAATAACGATGATAATCATCGTATGTCTAAATATTAAAAACAAATTTAAATGTCATTATGGTCACCTCCCTTCTCGTCTTCCTTCTTCCTTTTACCTCTTCCTCTTCTTTTTTTTATCTTTTCTCCCTCTTCTCCTCCTCCTTCTCCCTCTGATGCCTGAAAAAAATACGAAAGTTGCAAATTTAAAAGGATTTTTTTTCTTCTTCTTCTTTATTAAATGTCACACAACTACCTTTGGGTGAACACAGGAATTTTCTCCTTAAGACCTGAGATTTAGTTTATTATCAAACTGCCAAGTTAATTTGATTCATAAAAATATGTTTAAGATGCAAGTTTAAGAAACCTTTCCTCTTGTTCCTCCGAATGCATGATAGTAAATGTAGTTGTTAGGGAAGAAAGAGATTATGTTTATTTGAAAAGTGCTTCTAAAAAAAAAGATATGTTTTCTTTTGTTTAATTTTCCCCTTTGTTGGTATTTGCTTGCGCTGTTGCATGTCATGTTAAAATTTTGCATGTATAAATTTTTGGAGTGTGAAAATTTAGTTCTTGGTTTGTGATTTCCCGGGAATAGGGCGGGGGTTTTGGAAAGGCAAGAAATAGAAAACCGATCTCTTTTCTCTCTCGTTTCCCCGGGCTCTCTCCCCTTCTTCTCTCTCTCGCCTCTCTTTCCCTCCCCCCTCCTCTCCCCCTCTTCGCTCCCCTTCTCCTCTCTTCTCTCTCCTCTTTTCTCTCTCTCTCTCGCTCTCTCTCTCTCTCCCCTCCTTCTCTTCTCTCTCTCCCCTTCTCTCTTCTTCTCCCCTTTTCTCCCCCCCCTCCCCCTCTATCCCCTTTTAGCGCTCCCCTATCTCTCTCCCCCCCCCTTTTCTACCCTTCTCTCTCTCTTCTCCCCAAATTCTCTCTTCTCTTTTTCTCTCTTCTCTTTTTCTCTCTCTCTCCTCTCTCTCTCTCCTCTCCCTCCCTCCCCTCTCTCTCTCTCTCTCTCTCTTCCCCTCTCTCTCCTCTCTCTCTCTCCCCCCGCCCCCCCCCCTTTTCTCCTCTCCTCCCCTTCCTCTCCTTTCTGATCCCCTCCTCTCTTCTCCTCCCTTCTCTCTCTCCCCTTCTCTTCTCCTTGCCCCTTTTCCTCTCTCTCTCCTCTCTCTCTCCCCCTCCCCCCCTTTACCCCCTCTTTTCTCTCGCTCCCCTCTTCTCTCTCTACCCGCTGGGTCCCCTCTCTCTCTCTCTTCTCCTTTTTTCCCCCTTTTTCCCTTTCTCTCTCTCTCTATTTTTCCCCCATTTTTCTTTCCCTTTTTCTTTCTCTCTCTCTCTTCTCTTCCCTTTTTTCTTTCCTCTGTTCTCTCTCTATTTTCCCCCCCCTCCCCCTCTCTCTCTCCCCCCCCTCTGGGCTCCCCGGCTCCGTTTTTTTTTCCCCTCTCTCTCTCTCTTTTCCCCTCTCCCCTCTCTCTTCTCTCCCCATCTCTCTCTCTCTCTCCTTCTCTCCTTCTCTTTTCCCCCTCCCCCTGCCTTCCCCTTTTTCTCTCTCTCTCCCCTTCCCCTCTCTCTCTCTTTAAAATATGTGTGCGTGGTATCTGATGTGTGCGTGGGGTTGGGGGTGGTGGGGCGTGTGGGTGTGTGTGTGTGTGGGTCTGTGTGTTTTTTGGGGGTGTGTGTGTGGTGTGGTGTGTGTGTGGTGTGTGTGTGTATTTTGTGTGTTTGTGGTGTGTTGTGGTGTGTGTGGTGGGGTGTGCTGTGCGTGTTGTTTTTGGGTCGTGTCTTGTGGGGCATTTTGTGTGTGTGTGAAAAATGTCTGAGTGATATGTGGGCTATGTGGTGTGTTTTTGGTGCGTTTTTGGTATGCCCGTATGTTTCTATTTGCCCCTGGGGATGTGCCCCGTGATTTTTCCCCCGCGTGTGCGTATTGTGCGTACATTCCAAAATAGCAAAGAAGTGCCCTACAAGCCCCAGCCCCCTTTTACCCACCACACGAAGGCCTATTAGGACGTGTATTATTAATCAGTCAATAGGCAAAGTAGGTGAGTTCGAACAACCTTCAAACGCCATGATTTTTCTCTATTTTTTTTGTTTTCTTATTTACGAATTATTAATGACCATTTTTAGGATGAAAAAAAAGGATAAGTAAGCATGAAAGATAAAGTTTAATAAAAAATTAAATAAATTTAAGAATAGAATTTGCTCAAGCTAAAAGAGTGTGTATTGTAAAGAATAACGATGAAATTTTTTAAAAATTAAATTTATTATCAAACGAAATTTTAAAACCCCTTTTTTTTTTTTTAAATCTCGATATCGAAGTTCATTCTCTCAAAGATATTTTTAGACTTCATTGAAATCTCGTTAATTTTCAAGGAACCTTTTATATTCACTTTTTTTTTCTTTCCCACAACATTTGCCCTTTGGAGGGAGTAGGGGTTGTGGGGGGGGGGGGGGGGAGGGGGTGAAGGGGGGGCGTAGGCTCGTAATGACGGGGGGGAGGGGGTAAGGCGTGGGCGAAGAAAGGGCGGGGGGGGCAGGGAGCCAAGACTGAGGGGGGGGGTCGGCGTAGCTGGAGTTGCGT
>NC_051389.1:16458054-16463054 GCF_015228065.2 Penaeus monodon
GTTATTCGGGAAAGGAGCAGAAGAGGCGAGAGGGAGGAGGGGAAAGAGAAGAGGAGAAGAGGATGAAGAGAGAGAGGGAGGGAAAAGAAGTGAGAAGAGAGAGAGAGAGGGAAAAGAAGTGAGAAGAGAGAGAGGGAGGGAAAAGAAGTGAGAAGAGAGAGAGGAGGGAAAAGAAGTGGAAGAGGGGAGAGGAAGAGGAAAAGAAGTGAAAAGAGAGAGAGAGAGAGGGAAAATAAGTGAGAAGAGAGAGAGAGAGAGAGGGAAAAGAAGTGAGAAGAGAGAGAGGGAGGGAAAAGAAGTGAGAAGAGAGAGAGAGAGGGAAAAGAAGTGAGAAGAGAGAGAGAGGAGAGAGGTGGGAAGGGGAATGGGAGAGAAAGAGGAAGAAGAGGTGAGAAGAGAGGGAGAAAGGGAAAGATAAGGGGAGAAGATAATGAAGAGAGAGAGGAAAGAAAAAGAAGTGAGGAGAGAGAGGAAAGAAAAAGAAGTGAGGAGAGAGGGGGAAGAGAAAAGGAGGACAGAGGGAGGAGAGAGGGAGGAGGGGAAATAAGAGAGAAAGAGGAAGAAGAAGCGGCGAGGCAAGAGGGAGAAAGAGAGAGAGAAGGGGAAAAGAAGATGAGGGAAGAGAGGGAAGGAGAAGAAGATGAGAAAGAGAGGAAGAAGATAAAAGAGAGGAGGAGAGGAAAAGAGAAAGGGAAGAGAATGGGAGAAAGGAAATAGGCGAGAAAGAGGAAGAATAAGAAGTGAAGCGAGAAAGGGAAAGGAAAAGAGAAAGGGAGAAGGAAGAGAGGGAGGTAGAAGAAGAAGAGGAGAAAGAAGAAGAAGAATAAGAAAAAACCGGGGGCAAGATAAAGAGAATGGAAGAAAATGCGAGAGAGAGGTAGGAAGGAGAATACGAGAGAAAGAGGAAGAAGAAGAGAGGAGAGAGAAGGAAGTAGGAGAGAAGAGAAAGAGGAAGAAAAAAAAGGAAGAGAAGGAAGAAGGAAAAAAAGGAAGAGAGAAAAGGGGAGAGGAGTGAGGGAAGAAGAATAAGAGGAGGAAGAGAGGAGGGAGAATTGGGAGAAGGAAGAAAGGGGGAAGACGAAGAGATAAAGAAGGAAAAGAGAAAGAGAGAAAAGAAGAGAAGCAATATGGAATAAAAAAGGTGGGGAGAAAAATATCAAGAAAAGCAAAATAAGGAAGGGAAGGAAGAAGGAAAAGAGAAAAAGGGGAATAGAATGAAAAGAAGAAAGAAAGGAAGAAAGAAAAGAGAAAAAGAGAAAAAGAGAAAAAAGAGAAAAGAGGGAGAGGAGTGAGGAGAGAAAAGATTGAAAAGGGAGAAGGAAGAACATCAAAGAAGAGGGAAACAAAAAAATAAAATAAAAGGAAAAGAGAGTGGAAGTAAGAGATGATAAAAGAGGATGGAGGGGATAAGAAAGAAGAAAAACATGATAGGAGAAAGAGAAGAGAGGAGAAAGGTAATTAAAAAAGGAAAGGAGAAAGAGTGGAGGAAGAAGGAACAGGAAAACAGAGGAAGAAGAGGAAGAGGGAAAAGGGAGTAGGAATTGGGAAGAGGCGAGGAGAAAAGAAGGAACAAAAGAGGAATAAGGGAGAAAGAGAGGAAGGAGAATAAAGAAAGAAAATTAGAAGAAGCACGAGGGGGAGCAGAAGAGAAAGAGAATAAATGGAGAGGAAGAACAAAGAAGAGAAAGGAGGAAAAAGAGATCGGAAAAGAAGACAACAATAATAAAAACAAAAACAAAAATATCTTTAACGCTGTGGGAACAAACGCACCGCGAATACTAAATGCAAGATTGCAGAAAGGCGTCTGCAACGTGCTTGGCGGAGACGTTGTGAAAGTATCCTGGCAACGGAGCCTAAACACCGAGACCACGCCCACTCCCTGCAACTCCCCGCCCCTTCCCCCCCTCCCCTCACCCACTGAAGTAAGCTCCTCCCCCCTGACCCTCCCCCCCTCCCCTCACCCATTGAAATAAGCTCCTGCCCCTACCCCCCCGACCCTTCCCCCTCCTCTACCCCCCCCCCCATTCCCTCCCTTTCTCTCGTTGGTTCTCTCATCCTCAATTTTGATTTGAAATACTATTCCCCTCCCTCCCCCCCTCCCTCCCCTTTCCCTCAATCTCTCAACTGCCTCTCTTCCTCCTTTATCACTTCCTTCCCTCTCTTCTCTTCTCTTCTCCCTCTCTCCTTCACCTCTCCCTTATCTTCCCCCCTTCCGTCTTCCTTCACTCCCTTCCTCCCCACCCTTCGCTTCCCGTGCTCTCTCCCTCCCCTCCCTTCCCTACCCTTCTCCCGCTTCTATGCCCCCTCCCCTTCCTTCCCTCCTCCCTTTCCTTTACCTTATGCCCGCCCTTCTCCCTCCCCTCCCTCCTTTACCAGCCTCTCCCCTCTCCTGTTTTCTCCCTATTTAACCACTCCCTTTCCCCCTCCCCTCCATCACACTCCCTTTCCCTCTCCCCCATCACACTCCCTTTCCCTCCCCCCTCCATCACACTCCCTTTCCCTCCCCCTCCATCACACTCCCTTTCCCTCCCCCCTCCATCACACTCCCTTTCCCCCCTCCCCATCACACTCCCTTTCCCCCCTCCCCTCCATCACACTCCCTTTCCCCCCTCCCCCTCCCCTTTCTCCTCTCCAGACACAGTGGCGACCTTGAACTTTGTTTGTTTGGCATTCTTCTCTTTGCGTTAATATACTACAAAAAAAAACTATTTATCAAACATTTCGTTCATTTATCATCGGTATCGTTATATCCGTCAACTCAGTCTGTATTCATTCTGTTTGGTTGTTCTCTGTCTCTACGTTAATAAACACATGAAACGTGCTCACGTGAAGTACATTCAATATAATGTTTTATTTTATATTTATTCAGTCTGTCTCTCTATCATGTATCGTTCGCGTCATCCGCTCCTCACTGTATCATAACACTGAACATACTGTGCATACATACAAATCTATACATGTATTGATCCGTCGATTTTCTATATCGTCTGTTTGCTGTCTTCTTGTTCTTGGTCTCTCTTCATACCCATCGAATCTACATCATATCCATACAGAAATACTACAGAGGTATGCATCTCTCAAAATCTTTTCTTCTTCTTCTTCTTCTTTGCTCTCTTTCTACCCTCTATCCTATCATCCCCACCATCTCGCTCTCTCTCTCCGTCTTCTCTCGATCTCTCTCTCTCTTCCTCTTCTCTCTCTCTCTTCTTCTCTCTCTCTCTTCTCTCTCCCTCTCCTCTCTCTTCTCTATCTCTCCCTCCCTCTTCTCTCTCTCTCTCTCTCTCTCTCCTCACTCCCTCTCTCTCCTCTCTCTCTCTCCTCTCCTCCTCTCTCTCTCTCTCTCTCTCTCTCTCTCTCTCTCTCTCTCTCTCTCTCTCTCTCTCTCCTCATTCTTAAATATTCACATGAATACTGGTTGCCAATGGTCACGCAAGGGGTAGTTTCCATAATAACACCTTTTCCGGGGAACGAACCCACACCGTTAGCCAGGTTCCTTTGAGGATTGGGGGCGTGGTCGACTCACCACAGCTCCGCCCACCACGGTACTAACTGATGGCGATTGGCTGCGAGATTCTGTTCGATTTCTGTGGATCTCTTTGATAAGCTTTCAACGTCATCTGTATAATGCGATATAATAATGATGTTTATTGCATAAACTGATGGGTTTCCGCCGAAATTTGAAACAACATACCAGCAACTTTCCCCCTTCCCGAGGATCGCCTATTTTTGCAGCATATTTGGACCTTCATTGAAAATTTCCCGGGAAGAAAGATCACCGAGGAACTGTGAAAGATCAGAAATCGATATATGTATGTATGTATGTATATATATACATATATATAGATAGATAGATAGATAGATAGATAGATAGATATAGATAGATAGATAATAGATAGATAGACAGATAGATAGATAGATAGTATACATATATATATATGTAATATATATATAATATATATATTCATATATATTATATATATGTATGTTATGTATATATATATATATATAATATATTATTATATTATATGTGTGTGTGTGTGTGTGTGTGTGTGTGTGTGTGTGTGTGTGTGTGTGTGTGTGTGTGTGGTTGTGTGTGTGTGTGTCTGATATGAATATATATACTCATATGTAAGCCTATATGTGTTTTTTTCTCTTACATCGCGCAGCACGTAGTCATGTTTCGGCCACGTTTCTGAAACTTTCCTAGACCCTCCCCCTCCAAGGCAAGCGGACGCACATCTCATGATCATTATTGCTATTATTATTATTATTTTATTTATTTTTTTTCAAACCAGAACAAACAACATCAAACGAAGTTGTTATGGTAAAACTTAATTTTGAGTTAATTATTTCAAAATCCTCTTAGCGCATACGTAATTTCATGATGGTATTCATTAACCCGCAGTTATAAATCAAAATCATTTTTTAAAAATCGTATGCTTTAGACAACTAAGAAAAAAAATAAAAAAAAATAAAAAATTAAATTCAACAACAACAATGATTATAAAACCCAAAGAAACAACGATATAAAAGCAGTCGTGATCTTGCAATTTTCCTTGCATGCGAGTACGAAGTTGCGCGCCTTGCAATAGCAGAATCTAAAAGCGTAATTTTGCGTTTTCCTTTGTAACGCTTTATTGCTTCTTATCGGATTAGAGTGACATGAAAAATGGAATAAAAAAAATAAATAAAGAAGATAGTAAAAATGCCGAAGAGGATTAAAAGATTTTTATTTTATTTTTTTCTCTCTTTTATGAGATCAGATAAAAAAAAAAAAAAAAAAAATTAAAGGAGTTTATCCGCCCATATGCAATGTAAACAAAGATTTTTAAAACTGATTACTGTAAGTTCATATACGATGAAAAGTAATATGCTTTAAAGATTTTCTTACTGGAAATTAATGGAAAATAAATGAATAATAATCGTTAGGAAGAAATTAACTGTTAGAAATGTGCTAACAGTGGGTAATAAGGATCTAAATAAAATTTCTCAGATCTCTT
>NC_051389.1:16468054-16472040 GCF_015228065.2 Penaeus monodon
ATGATGATGATAATGATAACAATGATAAAACAATACTAACAATTATAACGACAATTATAATAATTGCAATGACAACAACAACAACAATAATACTAATGATAATAATAATACAGTACTGATGATAATGATAGAAATAACAAAATTAAAGTAATAATAATAATCATATTAATAACAACAATGATACTGATAATAATGCAAAACAGTAATGTTAATTATAATTTTAAAAAAAATTATGATAACAATGATAATAACAAAAATAACCACATCAATAATATTGCTGAATAAGGGAAACACACTAAGCATCTTTAATAACAAAAATTATAATAACAAATGAACATTAAACGGAATAGGTCATATAAACACAATAAAATGTATAGCTCTGTGATTGGTCAACTTAACGACATAATATTTCTGATAATGCAGACTATGTATATTCATATTTCTGACCGGTGAAGTCAGCCAAAATGTTATCTAGTCTACGGACAATAAAGTTAAAAGTTTTCTATATCACGTTTTGGGAAAGATTGAACCTGAAAATCGTATTGTATAAAATACGTGTAAAAATGTTTTTTGAATTTTTTTTTTTCGTTGTGTTATTAATCATTAATCAGTATTATTTTGATGATTGTTAGTCTTAAGAGCATTGTCATTCATGTAAGTAATTGTAATAATATTATTGATAGTATAACAATAACAGTGGTAATAATAATGATAATATAAATGATAACGAGTCAATAACCTACGATTACAACTCTATTACTATCCTTATCAGTATTATCACTACCGTTATCGTTGTTTTAGTTATTGTTATCAACACCATTGCTGTTATTATACACGCGTATCATTATTATCATTGCTAGTTTTAATGTTACTATATTTTCTATCATAATCATAATCATCATCTTCTTTTATTACGACTTTTATTATTATCACCATTACCATTATTCTATATTTACAATTATCTGCCTACCGTTAATCTAAGGAGAATAAGTTTTACATCTATCGGCAAGGGTTTTTCCAAGAAAAATTCTCATAAAACCATATTCGCGAAACAGAATTCAAAAACCCTCGTCTGTCGCACAATTTTGTAGCTTACACACGAAGCTCGCAGACGTAAATAATAATAAGTAATAATAATAATAATAATAAAAGAATAATAATATTACTGATGATAATAATGATGATAATAATAATAATGATGATGATAATGGTAATAATAATAATAATAATAATAATAATAATAATAATAATTATTATTATTATTATTATTATTATTATTATTATTATTATTATTTATTATTATTATTATTATTATTATTATTATCATTATTATTTTTTTTATTATTAGTAGTAGTAGTATAGTAATAGTAATAGTAACGTTAATAATAAATAATTAGACAAAGATAAAATGAAATATGAAAATGAAAAAATATTTAGAAACAGCCGAAAGGAAATTTTCAGCGTTAATGAATGCTGCTGACGTCATCATCCCTACTTTGGCTTCATGAGGGTAATTTCCATTTCGTCTTCATTTCTTTTCATTCTCTTCATTAGTTTCTTTCCATTTCTCCTTATTTCTCCTTCGTTTTTCCTCTTCATCACTTGTTTCTGATTTGTTATTCATCTTCTCATAAATCACACATACGTTATTCTATTTAAAACCGACTCAGTGGATTTTCTTTGTTCAACTTCCTGTTCCAAATCGTTCACCTTTATTGAACATCGTCAAAGAACGCTTACCTGTTCTAGTTGTTTGATATTTAGGTCATCGTGTGGGTCAGTAAGTTAGTTTTTAGCATTTTCAAGTCAGCTAATTTTACTTTCTTCTTGTGTTGAGCGGAAAGGAATGCGCTTCCAGACATTCATTTGTCTGTCTGTCTGTCTGTCTGTTTGCCTCTCTCTCTCTCTCTCTCTCTCTCTCTCTCTCTCTCTCTCTCTCTCTCTCTCTCTCTCTCTCTCTCTCTCTCTCTCTCTCTTTCTCTCTCTATCGTTAATTACTTCTTTTAATAATCAATAAAAAAATAAAAAAAAAATACACCATCATCACCACATCGCCCCCAACACCATAAGCCCCATATTCACCACCATCGCCTCCTCATTCACCATCACCACCACACGTGGACTGACTCGCCACCCAGGTTTTCTCCCCCAGGTATATCTTTCACCAGTTGTAGTGAGCTTTCAGTGTGAAAAGACAGCCAACACTCTGTTCCTAATACTGTTCCTTCTACAACATACCACGAGTGTTAGAAAATGATCATTCCCTTCTTATCTCGTCTGATCTATCTTGGACATCGAGTAGAGTGATAGAGACATGCGTTAAAAAAAAAGAGCGAGGGAGAAATGATGTATGATTGAATGTTGCCGAAGCCGTGACACGCCTGGGTTGTGGGAGTCACAGGGTGGGCTGTGCATGTTATTGATTTTCTGCAGCGTTGCTTGCATTATGGTGCTTGCATTCCAAAACCCTGACCTGTGTTGTCCTATTTCCCCAGGTCATTGGCTTCCATCGCCCTGTCTTTTCGGTCAGAATTCAGTGTTGAAATATCGGCAGGAATAAGTTTGATATCAGATTGCATGTACTGTGATAGAAACATGTGGTTTTACTTCTGTTTACGTGGCGTCTGTATCACCTTCTGTCTGGACTTGTGTGAGGTAAAATTGGCGTCGTGAATGTAATTCGTAGTCTCCTGTAAATTGCATTTTGATTAGTGCTTTGCTAATTATTAGTGTCTGTTTTTGCTACAGGTCCATTTTGGTCTCTTTCTCTCTCGTTCTCTCTCTCTCTTTCTCTCTCTTTCTCTCTCTCTCTCTCTCTCTCTCTCTCTCTCTCTCTCTCTCTCTCTCTCTCTCTCTCTCTCTCTCTCTCTCTCTCTCTCTCTCTCTTCTCTCTCTTCTCTCTCTCTCTCTCTCTCTCTCTCTCTCTCTCTCTCTCTCTCTCTCTCTCTCTCTCTCTCTCTCTCATTTATTCATCTTAATCCACTTTCTCTTTCTCTCTTATTTAATCGTCGTTCTCTTTCCCTCTCTCGCACGTTTTTCCTCTCTCTCCTCCAGAAATTATAATTACCATAATTTTGTATAATTACACGTTTCTGAATAAAAAAAATCGTGTTCTACCGTCAAAGGGATAATTCATCTTTCTTATCCAGCCATTATATATAAAGACTGTGTCTTCTTTCTTTTCTTTTCTTTTTCATTTTTTCCGGAGATTTTTGAGTGATCCGTATTTATAAATGGGTTTATCAGTGTTTTGAATTTTAAAGGTAGAGATATTATTATTTTTTTTCTCGAGAAATTGTTTGTTTGTAATAAGGACAACGTTCAAGCACAAACATGTTCAGACGCATTTATCATACTGAAAAAAGCCTTGGTAGTAGTAATATTGGTAGTAGTAGTAGCAGTAGTAGTAATGATAGTGACAATGGTGAACACACAAATGATAATAATAATGACAATGTTAGTAAAAATAATGATAGTAATAATGATAATGACACTAACAATAGTAATAAAAATAATAATAATAACAACAACAACAACAACAAAATAATAATAATAATAATAATAATAATATTAATAATAATAATAATAATAACGATAATAATGAAAAAAATGATAATAGTAATGATAATGATAAGGATGATAGTAGTAATAATAATGATAAAAGTAATGTCAATAATGATAATGTTAATAGCAATGATAATAATAATGAGCTAGAATAATAAAAATAATAATAACAACAAACAACAACAACAACAACAACAATAATAATAACGATAATAATAATAATAATGATAATAATAATCATGATAATAATGATAATAATAATAATAATAATAATAATAATAATAATAATAATAATAACAATAAAATAAATAATAAAAATTTAAAAAAAAATAAAAAAAAAAAAAAAAATAAGAAAAATATAATAATAATAATAAAAAAAAAAAAAAAAAATAATAATAAAAAAATATAAAAAAAATAATAAT
>NC_051389.1:16511726-16524226 GCF_015228065.2 Penaeus monodon
ACCTCCAAGAAAAAAAAAGAGAAAAAAAAATAGAATAAGAAAGAAAGAAAAAGAACATATCAAAATAGAAGAGGAAACAGTGGGAAAACGAGAGAAAAAATGAAATGTTCCAAGCGGGAATAATTCAAGGGAAGGCGCCATAACACCCTCCTGAAGATGGCGTCTGTGACAGAATTAGTGGCGTTTTGAAGGAAAATGGTCACTGGTACATTTTTCTTTTTCTTTTCTTTTCTTTTGGCTCTCTTGTTCTCCGGTTTATTTTTTTTTTTTTTTTTTTTTTTTTTTGGGGGGGGGGGATTTCGTTCCCTTTTTTCCTTTTCTTTCTCTCGTTGATTTTGTCACTTTTTTTTCTTTTTCTTCTTTTTTATCTACTTTCTTTTCATTTTCTTTCTCGTTTTCCATCTCTTCTTTCTCCTATCCTTCATTCTTCACTTCTCTCTCTTCCTGTTATACCTGGTTCAAAATTATTCTTCTAATCTTATTCGTCTCATCATTTCATTATTTCTTTTTCTCTCTCTTTTTCATATAATTTCCAAAGCAAAAATTCAACGCCTTAAATATGTTTCTGAAATTAGGATTACCTTAAAAGGCTACTTAATTGCTTTTTCTCCTCTCTCTCTCTCTCTCTCTCTCTCTCTCTCTCTCTCTCTCTCTCTCTCTCTCTCAATCTATCTATCTCTCTATCTATCTGTCTATCTATCTATCTATCTATCTATCTCTATTTCCTCCCATCCTCCTTCACACCGTTCTAATTCATTGGGTGGCTATATCTCCTTTTTTATCTTTGTGTACATGTTATTGTGTTTGTGTTCATATATGTGTCTATATATTTACACGCACAGACACACACACACACACACAACACTAACATATATATATATATATATATATATATATATATATATATATATATATATATATATATATATGTAAATACATCTGTGTGTGTGTGTGTGTGTGTGTGTGTGTGTGTGTGTGTGTGTGTGGTGTGTGTGTGTGTGTGTGTGTGTGTGTGTGTGTGTGCGTGTGTGTATATATGTATAAAATAATATATTATATATATATATATATATATATATATATATATATATATATATATATATTGTTGGTTTTATGCTCTGTGGACCATCCCGGCTGCATGCACCACAAGTTCACCTTTTGCCAAAAATTTCCCTCGCATGACGAAATTGCAACGTGTGTATCAGCATGGTGTGACTTGCCTGATCTGTCTGTCTGTCTGGCTTGTTTAGTTGTTGTGTTTGTTTGTCTATTTTACTGGTTTGGATTATCTTTTCGTTCTCTCCCTCGTCCGGTTACTATATCTCTTGATTTATGTCTCTCTTTCTCTCTCTCTCTCTCTCTCTCTCTCTCTCTCTCTCTCTCTCTCTCTATCTATCTATCTATCTATCAATCTATCTCTCTCTCTCTCTCTTTCTCCCCCTTTCTCATTCTTTCTCTATCTTCTTCCTGTGTTGCGCTCCTCCTCCATTCCCAATAAACAGGAAACGCTACGATTCCTTGCACGCATCACGTTGTTGTATTGTGTTGCATGACGAGAGAAGAGAGAGAGAGAGAAAGAGAGAGAGAGAGAGGGGGGGGGGTAGAAAGAAGAGAGAGAGAGAGAGAGAGAGAGAGAGAGAAATAGACACACACAGACAAATGGACAGACAAACAAACACAGGGAACCAGAGCAAGACTGGCAGCCAGGTAAACAGAGATAAGGAGATACAAGAAAGTAGAATAAACCTTACAAACATTATATAAATAAATTAAAACTTTAAGAATAAAAAAAAAATCTCCACTGCAGATGTTGTAGCCCTTTAAAACGAGTACGCACAAAAGGCGTCCCAACTCCCCCCCCCCCAATGATCCCTCCGTCCCCCCCTCCCTCCTCTTCCTTATCGTCGTCCGGGGGAGATTTCAACTATATGAATGACAGGAACTAAGTCTCACTTTGTCTCGAAATCAAAATAGATCGGTTTTTATTTTCTTTCTTTTTTTCTATTTGTATTTTCAAAAGCGTTTGATAATTTTTTCTCTCACTTTTCTTATTTTTATTATTTTTATTTTTTTATTATTCAATTTCCCTGTATGTTCTATACGCATTTAAAAGCATATTTTAAGTTTATATGTCCTTCCTCGTTATCCTATCGAGCGTAACCTATCATTATTTTCTTATCATAATAATTTTCTTATCATTCTCCTTTCCAAATTATTCCGTCGTATATCAAATATTTACCATATCTCTTTTCCTTCCAGGTGCTGTGTACTGACAAACGATTGAATGAAGGCCCCAGAGAGAGGGACACACGAAGCTCTCAAGCGCAGTATAACTCGTAACCAACAGTCCTCATCCTTATCCATATCCTACCCACCGTACTTATCCTATCCAACCTCCCCATCCTATCCGACCCCCCATCCCAGTACCCCCAACTTCGCCCTCGCCCCCGCCCACGCTCCGAGGAATCCCTAAGGAGACGGACGTTTGGGCGAAGGAGAAGACGGACGGAAAAAGGGACCTCAGACGGGGACCTCGACGAGCAGCCAACACCCCGACGTCGACGAGGGAAGGAGCCTCAGTTTGAGCGAGTCGCCGCCACGAACGGACGTGTGGCGCTGGTGCTCTCGAGAGGAAAAATTATCCCCCCCCCCCCCTCATCCTCTTCCATCGTCACACCTTTTTTTTTAATCGAAACAAGACTCCCTTTTTTATTTTTTAAAAGAACCCTCCCTCCGTTGTGTGTCGTGATACCTGTTGGTTGCGGGGCTAACTTGAGCCGATTGCCTGTGCTGTGTCGAACTCTAGGAGCGTGTTTAGTATCATTCCATAAAAAATAGTAACCCCGAAAGAGCTCTTAATCAAAACTCGATCGCATATCCATTAAGACTTTACGAAAAAAATCGAGTAATTAAAAAAGAAAGAGAGAAGGAACTAAACCGCGAAGATGGTGGTCGAAGACAAGAAGAAGACGAGCAAAGTCGGAGCGAAGGAGAAGCGGCCGATTACGCCGTCGGAGAAATGCATCTGCCAGATCTGCACGTGTGGGTAAGTGTCCTCATTGGCCCTGTGTCCTCCTCCGTCGCAGGTGCCCGGGCGCTTCCTCTCGCCGCGTTCCTTTTGCTGTCCCTTCTTTCCCTTTTTTTCTTTCATTTTTAATTTTGTTTGTTTTTTCGATCCACCGTTTTTTTTCTAATCACGGTCGTTCATGTTCGTGTTTTTCTCTATCTTTCTCATTTTTTCTCAATTTCATACATCACTCGTGTTTTCTGTTCCTTCTCTTTCCTTCTGCATTCCGCCCCTTCCTTCGTGCCCCCTCTTCCTCTTCCTCCTCGTGACCCGAAAGATGTAGCAGGAAGGAAGGAAGCAAGGAAGAGGAAAACCTTGACACATATTTCATTTCTTTATATATTCCTCATTCTCATTCTTGAAAATATATAAGCTATATTTCTTCGTATTATTCCATTCTCTCTTCGTTTCGTCGTTTCTCCATTCACCTGCCACCTCCACGCCGGCCGGTTGCCTCGCCAGTGTGGACTTGTTGAGATCGGGTGAAAGATGGCGGAGAGAAACAGGAACAGAGAGGAGGAGAAGGAGAAATAGAGTGAAATAAGTAAAGGAGGATATTACGGAAGGA
Organism: Penaeus monodon; assembly: GCF_015228065.2. Taxonomy (NCBI): domain Eukaryota; kingdom Metazoa; phylum Arthropoda; class Malacostraca; order Decapoda; family Penaeidae; genus Penaeus; species Penaeus monodon. The sequence continues at coordinate 16,515,362 of NC_051389.1, forward strand.
TGATAGACAGAAAGAAGGAGAGAGTGGGATGGAGACAGAAAGAGCGAGATAGAGAGAGGGAGGCGTGGCCATATTTGGTAGCGTGCCCACCTCCACTCGCTCATTCGCCTCACACACTCGCACGCAGATGGCCCATCCTGCTCGCAATTGCTCCTCAACTCGTGATGTTTCCCCTCTCGCTGCTCGCTGTCTGCTCGGAGGGCCCGGGCAACTCGCCACTCCGCATGCCCGGTTTTCGGAAATGTGTCTGCCTCGCGAAAACAACCGGCAGATGGGGTTTCTTGAGGCGTCGAGCACTCGGCATCCCACAGGGCCTGGGTGGGGGGGAGGGGAGGGGCAGGGTCGACGGGATGGGGGTGAGAAGGGGGGAAGGGGCACGAGGGAGGAGGGAGGTTTAGGGAAGGAGGTGTAGGAAGGGGGGAGGTTTAGGGAGGGGTAGGTCCTAGGGGGGTCAGGGGTGAGATGGGGGAGGGGAATGGGGAAGGGAGGGCGACGAGGAGAGGGGAGGGGGACGTGGAGGAAGGGAGATGAGGGGGGGAGAGGGAGAGTTGGGGCGTTTTGACTTACGAGGACGATGGCGGAAAACAGGCTTTAGTTTATGAAATGTTAGGAAGGGCTTTGCATCGTGCAGTGTGTGGCGACGGTGATGAGTTGCTATGCCGAATGAATTAATTCGTGTATATAAACAGTTGGAGTAAATAAACGGCTGGAAAATGGATGCATGGACAGAGGAATGGAGAGAGGAGGGGATATATAGAAAAATACAAATGGAAAGGAAAAGGGAAGATTAAAGGAAAGTGGGAGGCGGAAATAGAGAGAGAAATATGGAAAGAATGAGAGAGAGAGAGAGAGACAGAGAGAGAGAGAGAGAGAGAGAGAGAGAGAGAGAGAGAGAGAGAAAGAGAGAGAGAGAGAGAATGAGTGAACGACAGACAGACAGAGAACGACAGAGAGAGAGAGGGCGAGGGCATGCGGGGGTAGGGTCGGCAGTGTGTGTGCGGGGGGGGAGGGGGCATCAGAGGCAGCAGCAGCGGCAGCAGCACCTCGCCCGCCTTGCACCGGGCAACCAAGGGCGCCACAAGGTGAAAGTTACAACAGCCTCCCTCCCATCGCCTACCCCCCTCCCCCTGAACTCGCTCTCCCCCCCCCCATTTCAGGCTGGGGAGGTTATTTCGCTCTCGGGGGTCCCTTGTGAGTGCTTGGACTCATTGCTTGGATCTGTCTGTCTGTCTGTCTGTCTGTCTGTCTGTCTGTCTGTACATGTCTGTGTCGACTTTCATTCCTTTCTCTTTCAGTTTGTATGTTTGTCTGGCTTGCTTTCTCTCTCTCTCTCTCTCTCTCTCTCTCTCTCTCTCTCTCTCTCTCTCTCTCTCTCTCTCTCTCTATCTATCTATCTTTCCCTGTTGTCATCCCTATCCTCAATCTCCCTAAATCTCTCTTTATCCCTCCTTTCTCTCTCTTTCTATCCTTTTTTTTTATTACCGTCCATCCATATTTCACTCTCTCTAATACCCAAACCGGGTGACCTTAACGCGAACTGGCAACCCCTTGGTCCGATGCCCTTAAATGTGGACGTCGCCTGACCTCCCGCCCATACACGCTCATGGAAGAGGCGGGGAGGAGGAGGCGAAGGGGGGGCAGGGTGGAGGAGGAGGAGGCGAAGGGGGGGGGGGCAGGGTGGAGGAGCAGGAGGCGAAGGTGGGGCAGGGTGGAGGAGGAGGAGGCGAAGGTGGGGCAGGGTGGAGGAGCTGGAGGCGAAGGGGGAGTAGTGGAGGAAGAGGGAGGAGGAGAGGGGGATGGGGCAGGTGTAGAGAGAGGAGGAGATGATAGGGCAGGTGTAGAAGAAGGAGGAGGACTTAGGGTAGGTGGAGAAAGAAAGGGGGGGGGAGGTAAAGGCAGGTGAATGAGTTGGAAGTGGAGGAGGAGGTGGAGAAAGGGGCGACACACGAAGAGATATAAGGATAGGGAGAAATTGAAGAGCGAAGAAAAGGAAGAGAAAAAGAAGAAGGTGAAATATGATTAGAAGAGGGTTGTTATTTATGATTAGAAGAAATAAAATGCAGAGGGAAGGAGGGAGAGGACGCGATTAAGATGATGAAAGACAGCGTTGTCTGAAAAAAAGCCAGATGATGTGAGGGAGGAAATGACTTCCACTTTCATATTGATGGGGATGTGGTCTTTACACGCACACGCACACGACAAGCACAAGCACACACACAACGTACACGCACACGCACACGTATACACACACACGGTGCATTTCCTTCCGCCCAAGGGGGTATACCCAGCATACCTCCTATCTAGCGCATACCTCAGCCAACCGCATTAATCAAACTTAGCATATTAATTAGTATCTTTCCCCAAACTGTATATCCGTATAGCACAAAACTACATAGATCACACGGGGATATACCGAGACCAAGGGTATACTATTACTGGTTATACTACATGAAAGTGTGTGTGTGTGTGTGTGTGTGTGTGTGTGTGTGTGTGAGCGCGCGTAAGCTGTCATGGAGAGCGAGTGTAAAAAGCACACACATCTACGCGACATATATGTTCAGTGAGCGTGTGCACATATGCGTACGGCATTCGCACGTGTTCACTTCACAGGTGAGCCGGTATACGTGTATTCACTTGTGTGTACACATATGTTCGCATGGAGGACTGGGGGTTTGAAGAGACGAGAACACAAACACATAGCTATACACGCACGCACGCATGCACGCACGCACGCAGCACGGACGCACGCACGCACGCACGCACGCACGCACGCACGCACGCACGCACCACCACACACACACACACACACACACACACACACACACACACACACACACACACACACACACACACACACACGCGCACGCACACACACAAATCCCTTTCTTCAACGTACCCAGCGACTGGGCATACTATACCATCGGTCCTCTCCTCACCAACCCCTTTCTCTCACCTTAAGTGTACAAGTGTATAGCCTTCCGTAAGAAACTGTACCTTCTTGTAGCCTGCCTGTGGGGCTTTTGCACACACCTGATGCTTATGACACACCTGCCATGAATGAGGATGATGGTGATGATGATGATGTGATGATGATGATGATGATGATGATGATGATGATGATGATGATGATGATGATGATGATGATGATGATGATGATGATGATGATGATGACGACGACGACGACGCTAATGATGACGGTGATGATGATGATGATATAAATGGAAGTGATAATGATGCTAGTGATGTCGATGCTGCTGCTGCTAGTGATATGATGATGATGCTAGTGATGATGATGATGATGATGATGACGTCATCGTTCCTCTCTTATCTTTGCCTCTCATGCAACAAGAAAAAATCTGCCGCGGCGCTAGCGAACACCCCACATCGCTTGCCACTATGTAAACATCCTGAATAGGAGGGTGTGAGAGAGTGACTTTCTTCTCCTCCTCATCCTCTTCCTCCTTCTTCTCCCGCGTCTTTCTCTTCATCTTCCTCCCAGTTCCTCCTTCGAAACACCTATTTTTTCTCTCTCCATCTTACTTCCATGCTTTTTCTTCCTCCTTTTTCTACTCCTTTTTCGTCTCATCATCATCATTCTCTTCCCATCTCGTCCCTCCTTACTCCACCACGCGCTGTTGCCACGCCTCTCCCCTTTTTGCCGCCGGTGATCATCAGGTGTTTGTGATTTGGCACCGTCGCAGCGCCACCTCTGGGTCGCTTACGGTCGGTCGCTCTCCCCTCCTCCCCCCACCCACCTCCACCCCCTCCCCAACCTCATAACAATCAGCTGTTATGATTTATATGATGTGATGGCCTTTACAAAACCACAGCACACCCTTTTTCCACCCCGCCCCCCTTTCTGTATGTTTGAAAGGTTGAGGGTATGTTGTGTTTATGTCGCCGCTGTTTTTAGCTGTTTGAGTAGACGTGCACACGCACAAGCACATGCGTGCAGCACACACATACTGAACAAACACAGCCACATACAAAAACACACGCGCACGCGCACAGGCAAAACACACACACACATACAGACACACACGTGCATACACATACACGTATACACAGATACACACATAAAAAAACGGTTATTGTGTTTTTGTTTTATCTTATTTTTGTGGTTGTCATTTTTTTCGCTAGATGCCGATGAAAAAAAATGGTAAGATATTGAAATAAGAACGAAAGGAAAATAAAAAAAAATAGGGTTTAACGAATCGAGGAATGAGAAAAACAAGAGAAAACAAGCGAGCGAGCAAGAGGAAGAGAAAGGGAAAGAGCGAGAGAGGAATTAAGGAAGAAGCGAGGAAGAAAAGCAGTGCAGGATACGTTAATTCCACTGGACGAAGGGTGGGGAGGAAGAGGAGGAGGAGGAGGAAGGAGGAGGGAGAAGAAAAGGGGGAATGGAGGGGGGGGGGGTGTTTTAAAAGGATCACATGCGCAGAACAAAGTTGATTTTCACCCGTTCGCGTAGATTTTTTTTCTTTTTTTTATTCAATCATATTTCGTCAGGTTAGTATATTAGTTATGAATTGGTGATTGAACAGCTGATGCGTAGAGTAATAGTGCGAGGGTAAGGGGGGTAGGGCTGGGGGTGAGGTGAAGGGAGATAGTGCTATGTAAACATCTTCCTAAAGGTTGACACACACACACACACACACACACACACACACACACACACACACACACACACACACACACACACACACACACACACACACACACACACACACACACACACACACACACACACACACACACACACACACACACACACACACAGAGCCGGACATCATTACATACATATGCGTATACCTCCACACACATCAACAAAAATCCCCACAGGCACATATCTACACACACACACAGGAAACGCCCGCATTCGCACGCCCATATACAAACAGACTCTAGACGCCCACACACACAGCTGTGCATTCTCAGTCATCTGTATAATGCGGTTTCATCACCTGACATTAACTCCTTACACTCAAGCTCAACATCTCAAGGAAACCGATCCTTAGCGTCTCTTCTTATTCTTTTTTATTACTCTTCTTCTTCTTCTCCTTCTTCGCCTTCTTTTTGTTCTCTCTCTCTCTCTCTCTCTTCTCTCTCTCTCTCTCTCTCTCTCTCTCTCTCTCTCTCTCTCTCTCTCTCTCTCTCTCTCTCTCTCTCTCTCTCTCTCTCTCTCTCTCTCTCTTCCTCCCTCTCTTATTTTCCTTCGTTTCGTTTGACTACATCTTTTTCTTTCCTTTATTTCTGGTCTTCCACTTTCTTCCTTTCTTTTTCTGTGTCTCATCCCTCCTTTCTGTTTCCAGTGTCTTTTCTTTTCTTCCTCTTCCCTCTCTCCTTTCTTCTCATTCCCCATCCTTCCTTTCTCCCTTCTCCTTCTTCTTTCTCCCTCCTCCCTCCTCCCTCTCACTTCTTCTTTTTCAGTTTACAAATAAAAAAAAAATAAAAAGAGGGAGACTGATAAAATAAACAAATATATGAAAGGCGAAGAAGATAAGAAAAAACAGGAATAGAAGGAATAAGAGAATAGATTAAGAGAGAGGAGGGAGCGATATGGGCGGCGATGTGGGGGGGGGCACGTGGGCGTAGATAGTCATGTTTACGGCCCATAAACACCCATAATGGGCGTGGGAGGATGTGGGCGGGAGAAAACTACGGCGGGTTCACTATAGCTGATAGAATGACGTCATCAAATTCACCACGTTTAGCATGTTGATGAAGTCACTAAAATCATCCTATAGTACATACTATAGTGTGTGGAGACGTCCGTAAAATGACGTCACGAAATTGACCTCGATTAGATCCCATAGCGCAGTGTGACGTCACAGAATTTACCTAGCTCAGGAGGCATTCAGATTCCATGTATTATGACATCAGAAAATAACAGCGTGACGTCACAAGGGATATTACAGGAGGGATATTACAGTTTCTAAGTAAGTTCTAAGGCGTCACCAGCATCCGGTATTCTCCGAGTATATTTAGAAAGAGAGACAGAGATAATGTAAAGGGAAACACGTCGATAATTTGATAAATATCCACACAAGCAAATTGATGATGATAATTAACATACTATGCCAAGTGTAGAAAAATTGCCAATATATACCAAATGTATCAAATTTTACCCCTCCCCCCCCAAAAAAAAAAAAAAAAAAAAAAGTCACAAATAGATACATACTTTGGAAACAGAACAAAATCATATGATTAAAAATTAATTCCCAGACACATAATATTTTGATTCTAAAGATAGACAAACAGACAAGCAAATATACAAACAAGCATATGTAGGTATGTAGGCACGTCGGTATGTGTGAATGTAGGCGGAGGTGGTCCTTCCTAGAGCGTAGGTGTACACGGCATGTCTGTCTGTTACTGTGTACGTTTATGTGTGCATGTCCGCGCGTGTTTATGTGCGGGCGTCATACAAAGTAAAAAAAAATAATAATAATAAAAAGAGCCAACTCATGATACCGTCAGAACATAGATGTTCGAAGCTTCATTTTTTTTTTTTTTTTTGAGAGTTTTGAACCTTACACACGTTTCGTTCTGTTCTCTCTGACTCGCGGGGAGTTGCCATGCACTTGTCATGCACAGGTGCTCACATGCACATACAAACACACACACAACGGCGAGGTCAAGCACCTTATGCATGGGAGAGTGATTAAGGACAGGTGTGTGAAGGTGAGGCGTAGGGGAGAGAGAGGAAGGGGGCGAGAGAAAGGAAAGGGGGGAGGGAAGGGAGGAGGAAGAGGAGGGAGAGAGAGAGAGAGAGAGAAAGGGATTGGGAGGTGGAGAGAGGAGAAGGAAGGTGGAGAAGGGAAAGGGAAGGGGGAAGGGAGATTGGAAAGAGGGAGAAGAGGAGTAGGAAAGGAAAAGTAGAAGAGAGAGGGAAGAAGGAATGGGGAGGAGAAGGGGAAGACAGACAGAGGAAGGAAGAAGGGGTGATGAAAGAATATAAAGACAATGGAAAAGTGCAAAAGAGAAGAGAAGAGGGAGACGAAGAAGGGATAGGAGGGAGGTAAAGGAGGAGGGCGGAAGGAGAGAGGAGAAAAGAGAAAGAGAGAAAGAGGAGAAGGAGGAGGCGGGGGAAGAGAGGGAGGGAGGGGGGGGGGAAGGGGAGCACTTATGAATCATACATACACACGCTCAAGTGCAAACAAGTAGGTTTACACCCATCCGTACACAGATATAGCACACGCACACGAGCACACACACACGGACGGGTACACACAGGAACTTCAGAGCCAAATATATTCTTGACTATATGCTTTTTCTCAGACAACGAGTGAATATATAATAGATATCAAAAACTCTGCAATATTTATAATAATGATAATGTTAATTATAATAATGATAATGATGGTAAGAATGGTAATAATAAGTGATAACAATAAGGATGAAGATGAGAATGATGATAATAATAAAGGTGATGAAAAATGTATTTATAATAATAATAATAATAATAATAATAATAAAATAAATAATAATAATGATAATAATAATAATAATAATAACAACAACAACAACATTATCAGCAACAATAACAACAACAATAATAACAACAACTATTTAATAGCAATTATAAATGATAATGATAATAATAATGTTTCGAATGATAACGTTATTGTTGTTAACATTGCTATTATTTTCATTACTATTATATATTTTTACATTATTATCATTGTTATTAATATCATTATCCATATAGTAGTTTCATTGTTATTGTTGTTATTATTACTACTACTATTAGTAGTAGTAGTAGTTGTAGTAGTATTTGTTGCCGTTTAAGTTGTTGTTGTTATTAATATTATTATAATAATCATTATTGCTATCATTACTATTATCATTATCATTGTTATCATCAAAATTACCATCAGTAGCATAACTATCATTATCATTATTATGAACATTACAAGCTAGTATGGTTTCTGCAAAACGTTTCTACTCTTACCAGGCATTGCTGTTTAGCTGAACACCATGAAGAACAAATATGTAACTATAACTATCACTATAAAACCGTGGAGATTTCTGTTATCCATAAGACGCTTTTATCGCTTCATCATTTTGTAATGTAAACAAGAAGAACCATCTCGTACACAGACACAGACACAGACAAGCACACATGGAAGTATGTACACAAATACACGCGCAGACACAAACCACACACACGCGTGCCCGCGTGCACACACACACACACACACACACACACACACACACACACACACACACACACACACACACACACACACACACATGCAAGCACATACAAAAACAAAACAAAACAAAAAGATAAAACAGAAACAAATTTTACGAAATGCATACAAGAGAGAGACCCCTTATCAAGTAGGTTCTAGAGACAGGATAACGTCCCTTTATGAATAGACCCTCAGTTCTCTCTCTCTCTCTCTCTCTCTCTCTCTCTCTCTCTCTGTCTCTCTCTCTCTCTCTCTCTCTCTCTCTCTCTCTCTCTCTCTCTCTCTCTCTCTCTCTCTCTCTCTCTCTCTCTCTTTATCTATCTATCTATCTATCTCTTCCTTCCCTTTCCTTCCCACGTCCTGCACAGAAGCGAGACTTGCAACTCTGCAATTTCCATCCAGACGTTGATAATCATAGGGCCCAATATAAGCAGACGTTTGCTATCAGTCTCCTGTGTTTCCAAGTCCCGCTTTTATCAGTTTTTGTCAGTTTCTTTTCTATTTTTATCATATCTCTTTCTCCATTTGTTTTCGTTTTTCTCTTCCGTTTTTTCTTTCTTGCTTTCTTTTTTTTCAAGTGTCGCTTACTATGAAACGCCAATTCAACTTATACTTGGAATAGTGTTTGTATATTTATTTTTCAAATACCAAGAAATATAAAAATCCC
>NC_051389.1:16529226-16534226 GCF_015228065.2 Penaeus monodon
ATCCTCCTCCTCCTCCTCTTCCCTCCTTCCGCTTTCTCCGTTTCCTCCTCCACCTCTTCTCCTTCCTTCCTCTTCTCCTCCTCTTTCTTCCCTTTCTCCTTTCTTGTTCTCCTCCTTTTCCTCTTCTTCTTCTTCTTTCCTCTTCCTTCCACCTCCTCCTCTTCTTTCCACCTCCTTCTTCTCCTCTTCTTTCCACCTCCTCCTCCTCCTCTTCTTCTTTCCACCTCCTCCTCCTCCTCCTCTTTCCACCTCCTCCTCCTCCTCTTCCTTCTCCTCCTCCTCTTCTTTCCTCCTCCCCATTTCCTCACCCTACCTCATTCCCGCGCACTGCCTTCTCAACTGCGTTTTAAACTCATATATTTTTAGATCAGAATGAGGGTGGAGACAAATCGCTTTTATTATCCTCATTGATAGGGTCGCCCAGAATGCTATTGGTATTATTATTATCATGTCCTTTCTTTTGTTCTTTCATATTTTTGTATTTCAGTTTTATCTTTTATTTTAGTTGATTTGTTTTTCGTATATGTTTGTTTGTTTGTTTTCCTTTTACGTTTATGTTCTGTTTGTGTTTTGGTTTGTGTTTCGGTTCCTTTTTTTTTTCTCCTTCTCTCTCTCTCTCTCTCTTCGTCTTCTCTGGTCTTCTCGTCGTCTTCTCTCTCCTTTCCTCTTTTCTCTCTCTCTCTCTCTTCTCTCTCTGTCTCTCTCTCTCTCTTTAAATAACAACAATAAAAGAGGGACATGAAGGAGGAGGAAAAGGGGCGTGCGTTTCTCCTCTCGGCTAAGGGTGGAGTCACCAGGTCACGCCCCTTTCGAATCCCTAGGCCACGCCCCTCGCCTCTGGATCGGATCGCTATCTGACGGAGACAACACAAGCAGCAAGGGGGGGGGAGAGGAGGAGAGGACAAGGGAAAGTATGATGAATATGAGGAGGAGGAGGAGGAGGATAATGATGATGGTGTAATGGTGATGAAAGTGATGATAGTGATGCTAATAAAAGCGATAATGATGATTACAATAAAAGCAATAATAAGTATGATGATAATGTCAGCAGGAACAACAATGTCAAAAAAAAGAAAAAACAATGTCAATCAAGCCGAAAATTAATTACACTAAATATAGTTCCCGCCTCCGATTTGTTGAATGTAGTTGATCAGTAGGGGCTTAACGTGCAGTCCTGCCCTGTCTCTATCGTAAGTTGGTTTATTCAGAGATGATTAAACATTTAAAGAGCACGATCTGTTATCTATATTTTATTTATTTATTTATTTATTTTTGTAAATTTAGTAATTTTTGGTGATATTAGATGGATTTGAAGTCAATTTCCCTTCTGTTCGAACACCGATGACGTTACGATGACGTTCGAGTCTAACAATAACACTGTAATGCCAAACTTCACTCGAAATTCCCAAAACAGATTCTTTATTTTCTTCTAACTTGCCTCCAAATTCCACCCAAGGCAAACAAAAATACCCAAAACAATAATAAAAAAAAAAAGTAGATTAAAGAAAAAGAAAATAAATCATTCACACTCGAAAGACTCTCGGGGTCGGGTATAGCTCTCTGTCAATGCCCTTATTTAAAACGATTTAGAGCAACTTTGGCTATGTGCGTGCGTTGCTAGCGGGAGCAACTTAAGTGGGGCTAACTCCAAGTGCTGCCATCTGGTTGTTGTGTGCGGGGGCGTGTGCTTATGTGTTATGTGCGTGGGAGGAAGGGTAGATGTATGTAAGGGGTTGTTTCCTTGTGTGTGTGTGTGTGTGTGTGTGTGTGTGTGTGTGTGTGTGTGTGTGTGTGTGTGTGTGTGTGTGTGTGTGTGTGTGTGTGTGTGTGTGTGTGTGTGTGTGTGTGTGTGTGTGTTTGTGTGTGTGTGTGTGTGTGTGTGTGTCAGTGTGTGTACATGACAGCCACGGTTGACAATTGTGACGATATGCAGCGCCATTCATGTGCACAGCCTTGTATCTATCGTTTGACCCAGGAAAATGATGTTGTAAGAACTGCCATCAACTGGCATGTTACGCAAAAAATATGTTTTTTATATCTTGACATATATTTGGAAATCTAAAAAAAAAAAAAAAAGTTTTGATATTCTCTCTGTGATATATATATATATATATATATATATATATATAATATATATATATATATATATATATATATATATATATATGTATATGTATGTATGTATGTATATATATATATATATATATATATATATATATATATATATATATATATATATATAGAGAGAGAGAGAGAGAGAGAGAGAGAGAGAGAGAGAGAGAGAGAGAGAGAATAATGTCTGTATGTATATGTATGCATACATGCATGTATTTACTCGTTCTTTCGTTGTCACTGCCTTCAGCAATTACTATTATAATTGTTATTATTAACACTTCACCTATTTTTTTTTCACCCACCGCCCATTAACATAAAAGGGTCAGTGGAACGCCGCGCATTTTACGAAAACCTTCAGGAAGCCAGAACACCGATGAACTTCAGCGCTCGTGCAGCTGAAGTTACAGCAATCCGGAAGTTAGCGGTTGCAAGCGGCATTGGGTAATAGATAATAGACATTGGCTTCGGGCGATAGTGGGTGGGTGGGGATGAGTATAGGGTGGGTGGGGGCGGTATATGGTGGGGGTGAGTATAGGGGTGGGATTGAGGAAGTAGGAGTGAGGGGGAGGGGGAGGAGATGACGCAGCGTAGGCAGGTGCATGTGCGTACAGAATGTGTAAGTATAGGTATGTATGTGTATGTGTGTATGTATATGTATATTTGTGTATTTGTATATATGTCTTAAGTATGTATGCATATCTGTAATAGCATCAAATTCGTCTTTTAGCTTATGCATATGTATGATATTGTATGTATATGTTTGATTGAGTGTGCTTGCATATATATATATATATATATATATATATATATATATATATATATATATATATATATATATATACATATACGTGTATGCGTATGTTTAGGCTATATGTATATCGCTCCTCGCAATATCCACATTCAACAGTAATGACGTAAAAAAAAAACTAGAAAAAAGTAAAATTAGACGAATGAAGGAGTAGAAATGATATGATGAATGAGAACTCAGATAATAAACGATAATAACTAGAAAACATAGTAAAAAAATGCGTATTGCTGTTACCATCATGTAACTACAACACACTGTGGTGGTCTGGACCGATGGCTATGTGTGTGCGTGTGTGCGAATTCCTTTTTTGCGTGTGTACACTTTGGCGTATTTTGAGTGTGTGTTCATGTGTAGGTATGTGTGAATTGGTGTAGTTCTGTAGTCTGTAGTGTGTTTCATACTGGTCATTTTGGGATGTGTGTGTGTGTGTGTGTGTGTGTGTGTGTGTGTGTGTTGTGTGTGTGTGTGTGTGTTACATGCGTGTGTGCGTGTGCGTGCGTGCAAGTGTTTTACAGTCATGGCTGAGGAAAGGGAAGAATCGAGAGAAAAAAAATATAGCTGATGCAAGGAGAGACAGAGAGAAGACAGACAGGTAAACGGTCAATCAGAAAGAACATGATATAACCGTAGAAAGTTATAGAGAGATAAGAAAAACATACATGAATACGCTAACGTAAGTATTCAAGTAATTATGGATAATTACTTGAACCAAGTCTCCACAAAGAAGTGATCCTGTCTTTGAAAAGTCACGAAGAGAACGAAAAATGTGAAAATAAAGGGGAAAATTATATTTTGTGATAACTTAATAACCCTGAGTTAGAGAGACATTCTGATTGATGATAGACAGATGGGCAAACACTCATACAGAAACACTTACATATATGCCAAGAAAATCAGAGACAGAGACAGAGAGAGAGAGGAAGGAGGGACAAGAATAAATATGATTAGGCAGAGAAAGTAGATAGACAGACAAATGGTAGATAGATGGAGAGAGAGAGAGAAAGCGAGAGGCCCAAGGAGAATTAAGAGGCAATGTCCGCTTATGGACAGCGACATAGAGAACCACTTCTGAATTAGGACTTTTATGCCGGTAGGTGAAGGTGACTCGCTTTCACACTTGCAAATAATGATTTAAAATTTCGATAGGCATCTAACGATCACGCTCCAATGCAAAAGGAATATTGGTGTATGATTATCAGATAATATTATATTCATTCAATGCAATATATGCGTCTCTCTGCCTAAGTATGTACGCAAAATTAACATAAACACACATTGACACTTAAAGGCCCCTATCCATTTTCTAAGAATTAAAAAAAAAAAAAAAAAAAAGTGAGAGAGAGAGAGAGAATGTATAAATTATTCATGCTAAAAGCGAGGTGGAGTCTCCAACCGCACCGGAAATGCGACATTTTTATAAAGCTACCACAGATTATACGTCAACGGTGGTTGGCCACTAAAGTCGAGTCACAGAGAAGAGAGGAGAAGGAGAGGTGGGGAGAAGGGGGAGTCGGAGGGAGTGGGGGTAGAGATGAGAGACATGACTAAATATAGAAGTGAGATCAACGCCAGCAAAGAGCCGGTCTGCTCGTAAAACCCGCTTAGAGACCCGATTACTTACCCGCTCCAGTCCAGTACCCGATCTGGAAATAAGCTCCATTGGCTTCTGTTTCTGATGTTATGATGACGCGCATTCGAAAACAAATATTTTAAACTTCCAGATGTACCTTCTTTTTCGCTTTAATAGATCCTGAAATTAACAGTATGCCAGAAAAAAAAAACATTAATTACAATCAAAGGAAATAACCCGTAATGACATTCCATTAGAAAAGTGAAAATATATACGCATTCGAAATCTGCATCTATACTGAGTTCATTCGGTAATTCACAGATATCAAGCCACCCGGTGAAAATAACGGCAATGTGAATGATGTTGCCTTCACCGTGTCGTTTGTGCTATGACCTTGTGCTTTATTCAAGGTTAACGTTATTATAGGTATTAGCAGAAATTATCATAACACTACAATACTTTTACTATTGCGTAGTTATTACTGTCAATGGAATTCTGATAAATGTG
>NC_051389.1:16541726-16551726 GCF_015228065.2 Penaeus monodon
ACATACATATACACACACAAACAAAGAAGCAAACATGAATGAACACACATACATCATCACTCATATCCATGAAAAGAAAACGAAAATTCTTTTTGTGATTAAAATGGCTATAAATGTTAGCATCGGTATTTCTATTGTTCACAAAAGTTCACATGCGAATTTGTCCTTCATTTTAATTTCCCTTTTTGTGTATAACCTTGACTACCATTTCCTCTGTGGAATTTCCAGTGTTTTCCCTCCCTTTCCCTCCCTCCCTTCCTCCCTCTACCCTTCCTTTCTCTCCCTCCGCACCATAACTTTTCTCTCCCTCCCTCTCCTAACCGTGACCGAAAATCTCACGATCTGTCACGCTTATGAACGCTTTGAACAGTCCCCACTCCCCTTCTCTCCTCTCCTCTCTCGTTCTTCTCTTCATTCCCTCTCCTCGCGTAGTTCCTTCCCCCTTCATTCCCTTCTCCAGGCTGCCCTACCCCCCCTCCCTTCCCTCTCCCTCCCTCCTCCCAATCGACCTTCCTCTCATCCTCTCCCTCCCCGAGCTCCCTCTCCCTCTCCTTCTTTCATTCTTCTTCTCCTTCCTCCCTACTCCCTCTCTCTCATTTACTCAATCCCTCTCCTTCTCCCTCTCCCTCTCTCTCCCTCTCTCCCTCATCACCATTCCCCGTGACCCTCCTCTCTATACGCCCTCGCTGTCAACTTGCAACTTGCATTCCATCCCGTGTTGCGAGGTGCGTGGGCGTAGGCGCTCTCTCGATGAATGGGGCGAAAAGTTACAAGCTTTTGGATGTTCTGGTCTACACGGGCTGGCTGAAGGGCTGTAGTGGTAATTAGTGTGCATGACCGTAGAGAGTTGTGTGTGTGTGCGCGCGCGCGCGCGCGTGTGTGTGTGTGTGTGTGTGTGTGTGTGTGTGTGTGTGTCTGTGTGTGTGTGTGTGTGTGTGTGTGTGCTTGCTCGAGAGAGAGAGAGAGAGAGAGAGAGAGAGAGAGAGAGAGAGAGAGAGAGAGAGAGAGAGAGAGAGAGAGAGAGAGAGAGAGAGGGAGGGAGGGAGTGAGGGAGTGAGAGGGAGGGAGGGAGGGAGGGAGGGAGTGAGAGGGAGGGAGAGCAGGTTGAATGAATGAAATTCTTGCTTGGATTTTGTATCGGAATCGCAAACAGACACGGGAGGCGTACACACACACACACGCGCGCGCACAGACACGTACACAGACACACACACCCACACACACACGCACGCACACAGACACACACACACACACACACACACACACACACACAACACACACACACACACACACACACACATGCAGGTAATTATTCTTTTTCTCTGACCTCCTTTATCAGTCTCCAGTAACAAAAGATAAGAGAACAAATAATGTGAAAAAAGAGAGACAGAGAGACGATAATATCCTTCCGTTTTTTTTTTTTTGTTTCTTTTTTAACCTGAATATCTTTCGATTACCTTTCTCATTTCCTTTTCTTCTCCTGCGACTATAGAAAAAAAGTGAAGGGAAAGAGAAAGAGATAAACAGAAGGAACGAGTGGAAATATAAAAAAAAAACATTTTCTTAACTATCGGCTTAGCAACACTTGGCAGGCTCCTCCTCCTCTTCCTCTTTTTCCTCCTCCTCCTCCTCCTCCTCTCCTCCTCCTCCTCCTCCCCACTTCCTCTTTTTCCTCCTCCTCCTCCTCCTCCTCCTCCTCCTCCTCCTTCTCCTCTTCCTCTTTTTCCTCCTCCTCCTCCTCCTCCTCCTCCTTCGCTTCCATAAAAGATGTCGAAGGTGTAAAAGGGAGGGAGGGAGGGAGGGAAGGAAGGAGGGAGGGAGCAGAAGGGAAGAGGAGAGAGGAAGGGATGGAGGGATTGCGGGAAGGGGGAGGGGGAGAGGGAGGGTGGGGGTCAACCTGCATTTGCAAGGTGGTCGCGTGGGGGGGGGGGGCGGTGAGGGAGGTTCATTGTTCTCGATTCGGGGGGTTTGCATCTTCCTTATGGAGCGGGAGGGGGGGGGGTATTGGGTGGGGGAGGTGTTCAAGTTACAGTGGGGGGATGTTCTTGGTTTGTGCAGTATTGTAAAACTGACTCTGTATGTGTGTTTATGTATATAAACCCAGCATCTATCTATCTATCTGTCTGTCTATATGTCTACCTGTCTATCTGTCTGTCTGTCTGTCTCTTTGTTTATTTATGTCTCTATTTACCAATTTCTCTGTTTATCTATGTATCTATTTATCAATCTCTCTGTTTATGGGTGGGTGTTTTAACATCGAGGACCGTGTTGCTTTATGAGGAAGGTTGGTATCAAACCTGGAATTTAATAATAAAAAAAACACTTTTTCCATCTCTTCATTCAATCTGGATGCCCCCGCCCCACATCTCCCCCCTCCCCCTCCCTCATCTTGCCCCCTCCCCTCCCTAATTCCTTGCGCTTGCACAAATCCCACACACACAAACACACACCTACGACCCCCTCCCCACCTTATCCCCCTCGTCCCCTCCTCTTCCCACTTTCTCCCCAAACCCACACACATGCCCCCCCCCCTCCCCCCACGCTACCCTCTGCAAGATGCCCCGCCTCCTTTGGTCCTGCTTTGGCGAACTAACCCCTGCCCCCTACCTCAGGCCCCTACCCCTTACCCCTTGCCCATGCCCAACGCCCAAGCCTCTACCTCTACCCTAAGCCGCCTCCCCACCCCACGCTCCTATTCCCCAACCCCCTCTTCCTCCTCAACCCTCTCCCCAAACCCCCAACCCCAAACACCCCCCATTTACATACCCGCCTCCCCTCCTTCCCCCCAGCGGTCGACCCGGCTTCTAACGCCCCTCCTCTCTTCTCCTCCACTCCTGCAGGCGCCACAGATGTCCCCACTCGCAGCCCACCGCGCGGCGCTGGCAGCATACAGCCCTCTACGACGAATCTGCCGAAATCTCCTACTCCACCGAACAGAGCTCGGCCTACCGCTCCTACTCGACCTCCGAACACCAGGCGGCGCTCAAGATGGAGAGGAAGCAGTACGGGGACAAGTGAGTCTTTACAGATTTCCGTTTATTTTTGGTATGTCTATGTTTTTTTTTTTTCAAGATTTTTTTTTTGGTAATGTTGTTGCTGTTGGTGTCGTTGTTATTGTTGTTGTTGGTGGTGGTGTTGCTGGAGAAGGCGTACGTGTAGTAGATTTTGGATTTTTAGTTGTTGCTTGTGGTCGCTAATTTCGTTCTATAGTAGTAGCAGCGGCAGCATATTTTTGTTATGGTCGTTATACCAGTTTTTGAAGTATTTGTTGTTGTTGCTGTTGATGTATATGAAATCATTGTTTTCTTAGTGATGATGTTAATGTTTATTCCACCATTTGGTCTCTAACGTGAAGCATCCATATCGTCAAGTAATCTGAACTACGGTATATGATTAGTAATCATGAGAGTAACAGATATAGTTGCTGCTGTTATTAGGATTAACATTGCGTCGATGGTGTGTTAAATGTTGGTGTAACTGTTATCTGTGTATATTGTGAGCATAGTCTTAGAATTCATCGTTGTTATGTTAGATATTGTGAATGCGTTGTGATATTATTACTATTATTGTTACCGTTTGTTTGTTGTTGTTAGGGTATGGTATGTTGTCAGAAATCCGCGTGAATGTTAATTCAGGAAGGTATTTTGTTCTGAGTTATTGTGTTAAAGATTGTGGAAGTATTGTGTGCTTTTTTCTTGCTGTCGTTCTTGTTGCTAAGATTGCATTGTGTTAGTCAGTGTGAGTATTTGTTATGTTAAACGTTACTGTCGTTGTCGTTGATAAATATGGTGTGTTTTGATATAATTTTGTGTCCTTGTTTCAACTGTTAGCGTTAAAAAAGAAGAAAAAGGGGGAAAAGGTGATATGATGAGTGACTCCTTGTGCGTGTGCGTGTGTCAGTGTATCTGGAAAGAGATGGTAATGGAAAAAGGAAAATAACTATTACTTAAAAGAGAAAAATGCTAATAAATTGAATGAAGATAAAAAACGACATTATATTGTTACATGTTGCAAAGGCAGATTTTAGATGAACTTCTGAACTTGTGGTTTTAAATTGACAAGTGTTGGGAAGGTACAAATTGAGAACAGATTTCCGGTGACAAGCAAGATGCAAATTTTTTTTTTCTTCTTATTCTGTTTGCGACTAAATTCAATCATATGGAGAAGGAAAGGAGCAAAGTTATAAACTGAAAATGATAAAGAGTGATAATGAGGACTGTGGTGATGATGATTTTTGATAATGGCAGTGATTATGACAACCATGCTGATAATGCATATAAATATAACTGTAATGGTAATAATGGCAGTAGTGATAATGACAATGATAACAGTGATAAAGATATTATTGATGATAATGATGATGAGACAATGAAAATTATTTAACAAAGAGCAAGAAATATGATGCATAGATTGATATTTACACTAATACTATTAATTACATTAACGGCGGTGACAATAATTTGCTAATATAATAAAAAATAAGAGAAGAAAAAACGAAAAAGGGGAACAGAAAAAGTAAAAGAAGAAAAAATCTAGAGAATCGTAAATGAATAAATATTAGGACTAACTAACTAACAACAAATAGTGAAAAAAAAGTTGAGAAATTGGCAAGCTGCCCCTAAAGAAAAAAAAAAAAAAAAAAAAAAATCTTGCACCCAAACCTTGAACCTTAGAACCTTTTGAGGTTAGCTTCGCGATCATTTAAGTGCTTCACGCACACAGGTTCAAGATCTACGTACACACACATACGTACATGGATACTTGTCTTTGTGTGTATGTACGGTATGGGTGCAATGTATACTCCCAGAGCAATGTGTACACATGCACTGAGACATACATAAATTCATACATACATACATACACACATACATACGTACATACATACATACATACATACATACATACATACATACATACATACATACATACATACATACATACATACATACATACATACATACATACATGCATACATGCATACATAATACACACACACACACACACACAAAGTGAAAATGAGCAAACGAGAGAGAGAGAGAGAGAGAGAGAGAGAGAGAGAGAGAGAGAGAGAGAGAGAGGAAGTAAGGGAAGGAGAGAGAGAGAGAGGTAGAGAGAGGTAGAGGTAGACAGAGAGAGAGAGAGAGAGGTAGAGGTAGAGAGAGGTAGAGGCAGAGGTAGAGGTAGAGGTAGAGAGAGAGAGAGAGAGAGAGAGAGAGAGAGAGAGAGAGAGAGACGGAGCGATATTTAAAACGAAACCAGTCTACCGTGGCCGCGTGGGAAGGTGTGGGCCGCCAGTGCAGAGGTGTGGGAGTGACCACTCGTTTCCCGGGTGTGGGGGTGGGGAGTTAGGGCAGTTGGGGGTCAGAGAGGGGGAAAGTGTCCTTTTGTGTGTGTGTGTGTGTGTGTGTGTGTGTGTGCGTGTGTGTGTGTGTGTGTGTGTGTGTGTGTGTTGTGTGTGTGTGTGTTGTATGTGTGTGTGTGTGTGTATGTGTGTGTTTTATAGGGTTTTTATATACCTGGACAGCCATCAGAGGGGAGACAATAAGAAGAGAGAAAAAAAGAGATGAAAGGGGAAAAGAGGAAGAAAAAAGAGAAAGGGGGAAGAGGATTGAAGAGGGGAAAGGGTGTGGGAAAATAATTGGGGAGGGGGACAGGGCGAGGGGAATGGTAGGAAGAAGAGAGGGAGAAGGGTGGGGGAAAACTAGGGTGAAGAGGGGATAAAAGGGGAGGAGGAGGGAAAGGTAGGCGAAGGGTGAGGGGAAAAAGAGGCGAGGAGGGGAAAGGTAAGCGAGGGGTGAGGGGAAAAAGAGGGGAAGAGGGGGGGATTAAGGTAGCAGGTGCGTGTTCAATCTGAATCATGAGGGGAGTGAGGGGAAATTGCGGAGGGAAAACAGTCGATATACACAGAAGGGGGAGAATACACGTAGAATTAATGGGATAGATAATTACGATGTTAATAATAATGGAAAGGATATGTAACAATATAATCATGACATTAATGGGGAGATTTATAGTAATAACGTAGAAAGGTAATTGATATAACATGATTAGATAATGCAGAAACATGATGATAAGAATGGTGTAGTATAGTAAATTTGGATAAAATTGTGATGGGATGTTAAGAATAGCCACAAGATAAATGTGTATGATGATAATGATTGTGATAATGAATAGATGTGAGGGATAATAATAATAATGAATAATAATAATACAATAATAATGATAATGATAATAATGATGGTGCTTATAACTATAATATATAATAAATAATTATTTCATTATTATTATATATTAATAATATATAATGATATATAAAATAACATAACAATGCTGTGATGATGATAAAGAGTGAGGGATGATAACTAAATCAATAATGATAATTTAACACTATTATAAATATGAGGATGATAAGAAATAAAGAATGTGGATAATGAAATATGAAGGTAGATAAAAAAGATAAACAACTATAAGAGAGAAGACAGAAGAAGAAAAAGAAGGAAGAACAAAGAAAACGGAAAACGAGAACCAGAAGAACGAAAGACAAACAGGAACACTGAGAAAGAGATAGCAAGAGAGAGGAGAGAGGAGAGAGAAGAGAGAGAGAGAGAGAAGAGAGAGAGGAGAGAGAGAGAGAGAGAGAGAGAGAGAGAGAGAGAGAGAGAGAGAGAGAGAGAGAGAGAGAGAGAGTATGTGAGAGAGTGAGAGAGAGAAAGAAAAAAATATATATACATAGATAGAAGAAACAAAGGAAGAGAGCGAGAGACGAAGAAAACCGAAAATGGAAAATGAATAACAAAGCAAAACGGAAACACAATAGAACAAAATAATCGGCGACAAACCACAACGAACGCAGGATCACGCATGACACAGAGAGGGGGTGGGGGACAAGGGGAGGGGGAGGGGATAGCAGAGAAGATTGGGGGGGAGGGTAAGGGGGGTGTAGTTAACGACAAGGGGTCAACGGGGAGGGGGAGGGGGAGGGGGAGGGGAGGTGGGACATACATATAGGACAACTGTGTGATTGTTGATGGGGGCGGGGGGGGGGGGGTAAAAGGGGATACTTGGGGGGGGGAGAGGTTAGTAAAAGGGGAAAAGGGGGGGGAGGGAGATGAAGTAGGGTGACTGAAATGGAGGGGAGGGAGGTGAGAGGAAATGGACAAAAAAGGGGGGGAAGTGAATGGAGAAGGGAAGGACTGCAAGGGAGAAGGGAGAAGAAAGAAGGGATGAAAAAAAGAGAAAAGGGGAGAAGGAAGAGAGAAAAACAACAGCAAAACTAGGAGGAGGAAGGGTTAGGTGAGAAAGTGAGAAAAAAAAAGTTTACAAGAGGGGAAGTGGTGACAGAGAGAAGGGGAGAGAGAGAACGTACCCCCCAGCCCCCTCCTCTTGCCCCCTCCCCCCTTTTCCAAGCTTGTGTGACCGCGTATCGACCCCAAGTAACGCAGTAACGCATTGACAGCATGGGAGGAGGGACGTATCGCGCCGAGCTCCCTGTCACGTGTTATACCTCTGTTCTCACCTCTGTTCTCACCTGTGTTCTCGATCGTTTTCTTCTCCGCCGTGTTCATTCCCCAGAGAGAGGAACGACAGCCGCTGCATCCATGTTCTACGAAGATGACGAAGAAAGGAGGATGAGATAACCGTAAGAAAGTGAGGGGAAAGGGCGAAGGGGGAAGGAAGGCAGAAAAGTGTTGTAGAGTATTTTCTTTCTGTGAAAATCCGGTTTTTTCTGGGTGTGGGGGGCGAGAGGGCGAGAAGGAAAGGAAGGGGGGCGAGAGAGAGAGAGAGAGAGAGAGAGAGAGAGAGAGAGAGAGGAGAGAGAGAGAGAGAGAGAAGAGAAGAGAGAGAGAGAGAGAGAGTGGGGGGGGACAAAAATGCGGTGTGAATTATTGTGCAATGAGTGAATATCTTCTTGCCATAAACTTTTCCTTTTTTCCCCCCGTTTATCCCTTTTCTTTTTTAATCTATTTTGTCTACTCTCTCTCTCTCTCCTCTCCTCTCTCTTCTCTCTCTCTCCCCTCTCCTCTCTCCCCCCTCCCTCCCTCTCTAACTCTCCTCCCTCCCTTTCCCCTTCCTCTCTCCTCTCCTCTCTCTCTTTCCCCCCCCCTTCCCTTTCCCCCCTCCTCGCTCTCCTCTCTTCTCCCCTCCCTCCCCTTCCTCCTCTCTCTTCTCCCCTCCCCCCCTCCCCCTCCTTCCCCCCTTCTCCTCTCCCCTCCCCCTCCCCCCTCCCCCCCCCTCTCTCTCTCTTTCCTCTCCTTCTCCTTTCTTTCTCTCAGTCTCTCCATCCACCCATCTACCTATCTATCTATACTTTGTATCTATCTACCTACCTATCTATCTGTGTACCTTTCTGTCAACTAATCTATCTATTCATATACATTTGCATAAGTATGTCTGCCTCTCCCTTTCTCTCTCCCTCCTCTTCCCTCCCATCCTTCCTTCTTCTATCCCTCCTCTCTATCTCCCCCTTCCGTTTCCCCTCTCTCCGCTTCCCTCTCCTTCCATCCCCCCTCTCCTCCCCCCCCCCCCCTTTTCAAAAAAAAATCTCTATTGTCGTTCCTTTGGCCCAAAGGATCGGGATGGGCCCCGGGGGCCTCGCTCCCCCCCCCCATTTAACCGGCCATGCCCTGTGCACAGGGGGGGTGGCGCGGCTTGGTATGGGTTGCCTGGCCGCGTTCGTTGCAGACGGGGGGTGTTGCCGCTTTTTCTCTGTCTGTCTGTTTGCCTACGGCTTTTTTTGTTTTGTTTGTCTTTTATTTTTTTGTCTCTCTTTGTTTTTTTTTTTTTTTTTTTGTTTTTTTTTTTTTCTTTTTTTTTTTTCCCTTTTTTTTTTTTCTCAAGTTTGTCTCTGCCTCTGTCTGTTGTTGTCTGTCTGTCTCTTTTCTCTGTCTCTGTCTCTGTCTCTGTCCTCTGTCTCTTCTTTTCTTCTCTCTCCTCTCCCCTCTCCCCCTCCCCCTTAAATGTAATTGTCAACCGAATACCCCCCCCCCCCCCCCCAAAAAAAAAAAAAAAAAAAAAAAAAAAAAAAAAAAAAAAAAAAAAAAAAAAAAAAAAAAAAAAAAAAATATATATATATATATATATATATATATATATATATATATATATATATATATATATATATATATCTTCCCATTCTCATATATACTGCCAATATTGCAATCTATATATCAATCGATAAACGCTTATTTTTTTCCTTATGCCGAAACTTCCGCACCGTGAAATTTAATTCTTAATTGTAATGATAAAAAGTACGAATCGGAAACCTATCTATAATTTTGTGGACTGTATCCCCTACTCTAATCCTTAATGTTTTCTGTGTCGTGTTTATAGTTTCAAAAATTCTTAATCTCATATGATTTGTGTTTGTTTATTCATTAGTCATTTGATCGTCATCATCATCATAATTATCATCGTCATCAAGATCACCATCATCACCATCACTGTCATCATCATCATCACCATCACTATCATCATCATCATCACCATCACTATCATCATTATCATCATCATCATCATCATCATCATCATCATCCTCATCATCATCATCATCGTTATCATCATCGTCATCATCATCTTCATCTTAATCCCTCCTCATCAAAAATCGTTTAAAAGCTAAAACAGATATGTCTTCAATGACTCATAAGTCGTAAGTCATTGCCAAGTATTTATTATTGTTTTTATTATTACAACGATAAAAAATATTTTCTCCCTCTCTCCCTTCCTTCTTCCTTCTTTCCCTGCTTCGTCTCTCACTGTCTGATATACCTCTCTCTCTCTCTCTCTCTCAGTCCTCCATCCTCATTCTCATCATCTCTCTCATCTTCTCTCCTCTCTCTCATCTCTCTACCTCGTCTCGCTCTCTATCTCTCTCATCTCTTCTTCCTCTTCTACTCTCGCAATCTCTCTCTCATTCCTCTCTCTCTCTCTCTCTCTCTCTCTCTCACTCTCTCTCTCTTCTCTCTCTCTCTCTCTCTCTCTCTCTCCTCTCTCCTCTCTTCTA
>NC_051389.1:16561726-16583678 GCF_015228065.2 Penaeus monodon
CACACACACACACACACACACACATATATATATATATATATATATATATATATATATATATATATATATATATATATTTTTTTTTTTTTTTTTTTTTTTTTTTTTTTTTTTTTTTTTTATGTATATGTTTCCTATGCCATTTATATTTTACATTTACTTTAATTTTTACACTATTTCTTGAGTTTGCTCTCTTGAATTTGTTTATTTGTTGTCTTCTTTTATTTCCATTATTTCACTTTTGTTTTGTTTTCTTTTCCCCTTTGGTTCCCCCCCCGTCCGCCGAGCAGCCACAGATTCGGACTCGCTCAGTATCTCGAAAAATGTCGAATCGAAGTCGTCCTCGATGGCAGCCACGTCCTCGTCCCATGTTTCGAAGTCGGTCTCTTCCTCGCACGTGTCCTCCTCTTCTTCTACCTCGATGGTCAAGGAACAGCGCTCGTCCTCGTCCTCGAAGAAGGTGTCGAGTACGGAGGAGAGCTTCAGCGTCTCCGGACAGAGCTCGCGCGACTACCGAAGCAGCAGCAGCAGCAGGAAGGAATCCTCGGAGAGCAAGAGCATGTCGCAGCAGAAGAAGAGCGTGTCGCAGGAAGTGAAGATGGTGAAACAGAGCGAGAGTCGGCAGAAGTTGTCGTCCATGGAGAGTCAGCAGATGACAGAGCAGCAGATGATAGAGCAGCAGCATCTGCAGCAGGGGCGTGAGAGCCAGGTCGCTTCGATAGAGCACCAGCGCGGACAGGACCTGAGCGTCTCAGAAAGACTCGCCTCGAAGGAGCAGCAACAACAGGTATCCCTCTCGAGTCAGGAGTCATCTTCGGTGAGCCAACAGATGTCATCCATGAGCCAGAAAATGTCGTCTACCAGCGAAAGGGTTTCGCAGACGTCATCAACGAGCCACCAGATGTCGTCCTCGTCTAGCGAACAGGTGTCACAGTCGAGCCAAGAGTTCTCCCCGCGAGACAGCACATCTCGTCGAGCGAGCAGAACATCTCGCAGAGCCTCCAGGTCTCCCACAGCGAGGAGACGTCGAGGCGGGAAGCGACGATGGCCAGCCAGCAGATTAGCTCAGGTAACACGCGCATGTCCAGGTGGGCGGCGGCGCCACCGCACGCCGCCAGGTAACCGGGAGGTCGTGTCACGCTGTTCTTACTCATCACCCGCTTGTATTACCTGCTTAACTACATGTTCTGTGTGAGTGTGTGCTTGCATTGTCATCATTACTTGACAACATGTGCTTGTTTGTTGTTCATTTGTGTGTGACTGTTTTTTAGTGTGCGTGTCTGTGTGTGGGCATGCGTGCGTGCGTTCGTGCGCGCGCGTGCATGTGTGTGTGTGTGTGCGTATACTTGTTACGCAATAAATTGTTTGTCTGGTGTGTAATGTGTTTATACAAGAATTTGCGTGTTTTAAAATGTATTGTGGGTATAATGCTATGTGTATGCGTGTATGCGATTGCGTTATCTGTATGTACCTATGCGTTTATTTCCTTACTTTTCATTGAATCAGCCAACCACTCTATATTTCACCCTTTGTCTAGCAATCAATAATTCTACATACCATTTTAGCTAGCGACATATACACATATCTGTCTACCTGCCTACCTACCTAATAATCTATCCATCTACCCGTCGGTGTATTCAACCTATCCATCTATGTATACTTATGTTTATACATTACTCACTAATTTACCCATCAAATCATCTCTCTCTCTCTCTCTCTCTCTCTCTCTCTCTCTCTCTCTCTCTCTCTCTCTCTCTCTCTCTCTCTCTCTCTCTCTCTCTCTCTCTCTCTCTCTCTCTCTCTCTCTCTCTCTCTCTCTCTCTCTCTCTCTCTCTCTCTCTCTCTCTCTCTCTCTCTCTCTCTCTCTCTCTCTCTCTTTATCCTTCTCCCTCTCTCTCTCTCTTCTGCCTACTTACTAACGTACTTACCTACCACCCAACCAACGTACCTACCTACCTACACACCCACCCACCCGCCCACCCCACCCATCCATTAACCTGTTCATCTGTTCAATCGCTTTTCAGAGTCGCGCGTCACTGCCGGCCAACACGTGGTCGACGGAACGGTGACTAGAAATCGCCAGGACGTTTCCAGCCTCCAGTTAGGCAAAGATGATTACTTCGGTGAGAGAGAGGAGACTAAATACTGTTACTTTGTTGTTTGTCTTTTGCTTTTATTGTTTTTTGTCTTTTTTATTTATTTTTTATTGTCTTTTGTTTTATTGTTAGATTTTTTTCTTTATTCTCATTCTTAAAATTTACTATTTATGTTTTCTATGGTTTTCAAGTTTTTTTTCTTATTTTTTATTTTTTTAATTAATTTTTTTCAACCGACTTTCTTTTTTTTTATTTCTTAACTTTCTTTGCTCCTCATCTTTTTTCTTTATTCTTTGTTTTCCCTCATACATAGTCCTTCTTTTTCTTTAAAATTCTTCTTTATTTTATTTTTTTTTATTCTTCATCTTTCTTCTTACTAACTTTTTAATTCTAGGTTCTTCATCATCTTCCAGAATGCACAAAAAGTAACTTAACCCTTTCTGCTTTCGACAGGAAAAAGCACAGAGAAAGTAGAATACATGACCGTCTCAGGCCATGCCCTGACATCAGGCAGAAGAGCAGACAACCTCAAACTCCAAGGCGATCTCTACTACCCCGAGAAAACCTCCCCGGGCAAGGGAGACCGAGCAGACGTCAGAAGACCCACAGACAATTTGAGAACCGAAGGAGACTTCACCGGGAAAGAGAAGACCTCCCCGGGCAAGGGAGACCGAGCAGACGTCAAGAGACCCTCAGATAACTTAAGACCAGAAGGAGACTTCATCGCTCCGGACAAGACCTCACCGGGCGTTGGCGACCGCGCGGCCGTCAGGAGACCACAGGACAACCTAGCTCCGTCTGGCGATTTCGAGGGTAAGTGCTTTTCAAACTTATATACACGCCGGTTTTGACGCTGAGACGAGTAACAGTACATTATTTACATATCTCTTTGTGTGGTATTATGAAAACACGCGCGCACACACACACACACACACACACACACACACACACACACACACACACACACACACACACACACACACACACACACACACACACACACACACACACACACACAGTCATTTCATCTTCGGTATCATTCTTTAACAACAGTTCTCATTCTTTCCACAGGTGTCAGCACAAGTAAAGACCAATACATTGTTGTCCAGGGAGATCGAGCCGATGTAAAGCGCTACCAAGATTCTCTGAAAGTCGACGGGGAGTTTACCAGTGTCACTTCCAGCAAAGAGTCTTTCCAGAAGCACGAATCCATCTCACACTCGGAGCGTGTTGTGCACCAGGACAACATTAGACTTGAGGGTGAAATGGAAACGATGAAAACGTCCTCGCAAAGTGAGTACTTTGAGAGAGCAGGTGACAGGCCCAAGTTACAAAGGAAGAAGACCTGGACAAAACTGGAGGGAGAAATGTATATGAACAGGTCCAGCGATGAATACCAGTCCTATCAACAGACTGAGAGAAGTCAGGTTATCAGGCATGAAGATAACCTTAAGATGGAAGGTGTTATGGAAGGACTTACTAAGGATACTTCACCATTGAAGGGTGAAAGAGCACCAGCCAAGCGACATCCTGACAACCTGAAGCTGGAAGGAAACTTTGAAGGAAAGTCACCAGAAGGTGCTCCTTTGGGAGAGAGAGCACCAATGAAGAAATATCCTGACAATCTGAAGCTTGAAGGTGACTTTGAAGGGAAACCTCAGGATGGAATACCTATGGGTGACAGGGCTCCAATGAAGCGATATCCAGATAACTTAAAGCTATCTGGTGATTTTGAAGGTCGCCCAGAAGAGGGAGCTCCTATTGGCCAAAGAGAAGCCATCCAAAGGTATCCTGATAATCTCAGGATGGAGGGTGAATTCACAGGACGTTCACGAAGCCGGAGTCCTGTCAAGGGTGAGCGGTCCATGATCAAACGTCATCCTGATAATCTAAAAATGGAAGGGACCTTCGAAGGCATGGAACGAAGTAAAAGCCCAACAAAAGGAGACCGAGCACCAACTAAGAAGCATCCTGACAACCTTAAGGTCGAGGGAGATTTTCTCGGGAAGTCGCCTGAAGCTGCTCCCAAGGGTGAGCGAGCAGCAATCAAAAAGCATCCGGATAATCTAAAAATTGAAGGAGACTTTGAACCAAAACCCAGAGGTCGAAGCCCAACAAAGGGTGAAAGGGCCAAAACTAAGAAACATCCTGATAACTTAAAGGTGGAAGGAGATTTTGAAGGAAAACCAAGGGAAGCAGCACCTAAAGGAGACAGGGCAGCTATAAAAAAGCATGAAGATAACCTGAAGATGGAAGGCACACACACAATGAGGGAGAGGAGCAAGAGCCCGGTCAAGGGGGAGAGAGCTCCAATCAAAAAGCATCCTGACAACTTGAAACTTCAAGGAGACTTCGAAGGGAAGCCTCATGATGAAGCTCCACTTCGAGGTGAGAGGGCCAAAGTCATTCGACATGCAGACCAATTGCACATGGAAGGAGATTTCAATATGGAGAAAAAGGAACAGGTAACATTCAAGGGGGAGAGAGTTGAAATTACAAGGCATGAAGATAATTTGAGGATGGAAGGAAGCTTTACAGGAAAAGAAACTGAATATCAGCAGTTCAAGGGAGAAAGAAGTAAAGTTGTAAGACATGAGGATAATCTGCGAATGCAAGGAGACTTTATTGGCAAGGAGTATGAAGAAGTAACTATTGGAGAACGAGCACCAGTTAAAAGACACCCAGACAATTTGCGAATGGAAGGAGACTTCCAAGCTCCAAAACCAGGTGAAGCTCCAAGAGGGGAAAGAGCCCCTGTTAAGCGCCACCCTGACAACCTAAAGATGACTGGAGACTTCCAAGGAAAAGAAGAAGATTACAGAATTGTACGCGGAGAAAGAGTAGAGGTTGTCCGGCGTGAGGATAACTTGCGCATGGAAGGAGAATTCATAGGTAAGGAGTATGAGGAAGTTATTGTAGGTGAAAGAGCCCCAGTAAAAAGACACCCAGACAATCTTCGAATGGATGGAGACTTTTATGCCCCTGGTCCTGAGGATGCTCCACGTGGAGAAAGAGCTCCTGTTAAGAAACATCCTGACAACCTTAAGCTCGGTGGAGATTTCCAAGGAAAGCCTCGTGAAGATGCTCCATATGCTGAAAGAGCTCCAGTGAAGAAACACCCGGACAATCTTCGAATGGATGGAGACTTCTATGCCCCAACTCCTGAAGATGCTCCTCGTGGTGAGAGGGCCCCAATAAAACGTCATCCAGATAACCTTGCGCATGACTGGAGATTTTATTGGTAAGGAAGAAGAGTACATTACCAGGCGAGGAGAAAGAGTTGAAGTTGTGCGTCGCGAGGACAATCTTCGTATGGAGGGAGAATTTATTGGCAAAGAATACGAACAAGTCACAGTTGGAGAAAGGGCTCCAATCAAGAAGCATCCTGACAACCTAAAGATGGTTGGTGACTTTGAAGGAAAGCCTCGTGAAGATGCTCCTTATGCTGAGAGAGCTCCAGTTAAGAAACACCCAGACAATCTTCGAATGGATGGAGCCTTTTATGCTCCTACACCTGAAGATGCTCCTCGAGGCGAAAGAGCGCCTGTAAAACGTCATCCAGATAATCTACGCATGACTGGAGACTTTATTGGCAAGGAAGAAAAAAGCCCCGGGGGTACAGAAGCATCTGACAACTCAAAATTGGGGTAGGAAAAACCCTTTGAAAGGAAAGCCTCGTGAAGATGCTCAATAAGTGGCTGAAGGGAGACCCGCCAGTAAGAAACACCCAGACAACTCGTTGGGGACTTCTATGCCCTACCGAAGTGCCCTCGTGGTGAAAGCCCGTAAAAACTCACAATCTAGAATGTGGAGACTTTGAAGGAAGAAGATCCCAACGTGAGAGTTAGTTTAAAACGAGGAAACTTCGATGGAGGAGATTTATGGCAAGAGATGCACTAGGGAAAGGCCCTGTAAAAACATCCTGACAACTAAAGGTGGGACTTAAGGAAAGCCTCGTGAAGATGCTCCTATGCTGAAAGAGCTCCGTCAAGAAAACCCAGACAATCTTCGATGGATGGAGATTCTATGCTCCCACCGAAGATGCTCCAGGGGAAAGAGCCCTGTAAAAACATCCTGAAACCTGCAGGAGGAGACTTCATGGAAGGAAGAGTACTATGCGGAGAGCAGTAGAAACAAGACAATCTCCGATGGAGGGATTTAGTTACCAGAAGGTCCTGTGGGAAAGGGCTCCAGTCAAGAAACATCCTGAAATCTAGAGGTTGGAGATTGAAGGAAACCGTGAAGAGCTCCATATGCCAAGAGCCAGTAAGAAACACCAGACAACTTCGAATGGATGGGACTTCTATGCTCCTCCCAGAAGATGCACCCGGGTGAAGAGCCCTGTAAAACTTCAACAATAACTTAAGAACCGGAGATTCCTAGCAAGAAGAAGAAACACAATACGAGGAGAGGCTACTGAAGTGTCGAGGATGAAGACAATCTTCGATGAGGAGATTATGGAAAGAGAGAGTTACATTGGAGAGGGGAGTAGAAGTTCTGGACAATCTAATGGTGGAGATTTAAGGAAGGGAAGAGCTCATAGGAAAGGCTCAGTCAAGAAACACCGAAACTTGATGGTGGAGATTTAAGACCGGAGAGCTCCTTGAAAGGCCCATCAAGAACACCGACAATCTTAATGGTGGGACTTGAAAGAAAGCCCGTGAAGAGCCCAATATCAGAAAAGCTCCAGTCAAGAAAAACCAGAAACCATAGCGAAGGCGATGGAAGACTTACTAGACAATCCGTATGGAGGATGCTCCTGATCAGGTTGAAGGGCTCCAGTCAAGAAGCATCCTGACAATCTTAAAATGGTTGGAGACTTTGAAGGAAAGCCTCGTGAAGATGCTCCATATGCTGAAAGAGCTCCAGTCAAGAAACACCCAGACAACCTCGAATGGATGGAGATTTCTATGCTCCCACCCCAGAAGATGCTCCACGTGGTGAAAGAGCTCCTGTCAAGAAACATCCTGACAACCTTAAGATGGTTGGAGACTTTGAAGGAAAGCCTCGTGAAGATGCTCCATATGCAGAGAGAGCTCCAGTCAAGAAACACCCAGACAACCTGCGAATGGATGGAGACTTCTATGCTCCTACTCCAGAAGATGCTCCTCGTGGTGAAAGGGCTCCAGTCAAGAAGCATCCTGACAATCTTAAGATGGTTGGAGATTTGAAGGAAAGCCTCGTGAAGATGCTCCAATGCTCAGAGAGTCCAGTTAAGAAACATCCTGATAACCTCAGAATGGATGGAGACTTTTATGCTCCTACCCCAGAAGATGCTCCTCGAGGTGAAAGAGCTCCTGTCAAGAAGCATCCTGACAATCTTAAGATGGTTGGAGACTTTGAAGGAAAACCACGTGAAGATGCACCATATGCAGAAAGAGCTCCAGTCAAGAAACACCCGGACAATCTTCGAATGGATGGAGACTTCTATGCTCCAACTCCTGGAGATGCTCCTCGTGGTGAAAGAGCCCAATCAAAAACATCCTGACAATCTTAGATGGTTGGAGACTTTGAAGGAAAGCCTCGTGAAGATGCTCCATATGCAGAGAGAGCTCCAGTCAAGAAACACCCAGACAACCTGCGAATGGATGGAGACTTCTATGCTCCTACTCCAGAAGATGCTCCTCGAGGTGAAAGAGCTCCAGTCAAGAAGCATCCTGACAATCTTAAGATGGTTGGAGACTTTGAAGGAAAGCCTCGTGAAGATGCTCCATATGCTCAGAGAGCTCCAGTCAAGAAACATCCTGACAACCTTCGAATGGATGGAGACTTCTATGCTCCTACCCCAGAAGATGCTCCTCGAGGTGAGAGAGCTCCTGTCAAGAAGCATCCTGACAATCTACAGAATGGTTGGAGGACTTTGAAGGAAAGCCTCGTGAAGATGCTCCTTATGCAGAGAGAGCTCCAGTCAAGAAACATCCTGACAACCTCCGAATGGATGGAGATTCTATGCTCCAAACCGAGATGCTCTCGTAGGTGAAAGAGCCCTTCAAGAAACATCCTGATAACTTAGATGGTTGGAGACTTCGAAGGAAAGCCTCGTGAAGATGCTCCATATGCAGAGAGAGCTCCAGTCAAGAAACACCCAGATAATCTTCGCATGGATGGAGACTTCTATGCTCCAACACCAGAAGATGCTCCTCGGGTGAAGAGCCCTGTCAAGAAGCATCCTGACAATCTTAAGATGTGGAGACTTCTGAAGGAAAGCCTCGTGAAGAGTCCATAGCTGAGAGCTCCGTAAGAAACACGAACCTTCGCATGGATGGAGACTTCTATGCTCCTACTCAGAAGGTGCTCCTCGAGGTGAGAGAGCTCCTGTTAAGAAACATCCTGACAATCTTAAGATGGTTGGAGACTTTGAAGGAAAGCCTCGTGAAGATGCTCCATATGCAGAGAGAGCTCCAGTCAAGAAACACCCAGACAACCTTCGAATGGATGGAGACTTCTATGCTCCTACCCCAGAAGATGCTCCTCGAGGTGAAAGAGCTCCTGTCAAGAAGCATCCTGACAATCTTAAGATGGTTGGAGACTTTGAAGGAAAGCCTCGTGAAGATGCTCCATATGCAGAGAGAGCTCCAGTCAAGAAACACCCAGATAATCTTCGCATGGATGGGGACTTCTATGCTCCAACTCCTGGAGATGCTCCTCGTGGTGAAAGGGCTCCAATCAAGAAACATCCTGACAATCTAAGAATGGTCGGGGACTTTGAAGGAAAGCCTCGTGAAGATGCTCCTTATGCAGAGAGAGCTCCTGTCAAGAAACATCCTGACAATCTTAGAATGGTTGGAGACTTTGAAGGAAAGCCTCGTGAAGATGCTCCATATGCAGAGAGGGCTCCAGTTAAGAGACATCCAGACAATCTTCGAATGGATGGTGATTTCTATGCTCCAACTCCTGGAGATGCTCCTCGTGGTGAAAGGGCCCCAATCAAGAAACATCCTGACAATCTCAGAATGGTTGGAGACTTTGAAGGAAAGCCTCGTGAAGATGCTCCATATGCTGAAAGAGCTCCAGTTAAAAAACACCCAGACAACCTCCGAATGGATGGAGACTTCTATGCTCCTACTCCTGGAGATGCTCCTCGTGGTGAAAGGGCTCCAATCAAGAAACATCCTGACAATCTTAAGATGGTTGGAGACTTTGAAGGAAAACCACGTGAAGATGCTCCATATGCTGAAAGAGCTCCAGTTAAAAAACACCCAGACAACCTTCGAATGGATGGAGACTTCTATGCACCATCCCCTGAAGATGCTCCTCGAGGTGAAAGAGCACCTGTAAAACGCCATCCAGATAACCTACGCATGACTGGAGACTTCATTGGTAAAGAAGAAGAGTATACTATCAAGCGAGGAGAGAGAGTAGAAGTTGTTCGCCGAGAAGATAACCTACGTATGGAGGGAGAATTCATTGGAAAGGAATATGAGCAAGTCACAGTAGGAGAAAGAGCACCCATCAAGAAACATCCTGACAATCTTAAAATGGTTGGGGACTTTGAAGGAAAGCCTCGTGAAGAAGCTCCTTATGCAGAGAGAGCCCCAGTTAAAAAACACCCAGACAATCTTCGAATGGATGGAGACTTCTATGCTCCTACTCCTGGAGATGCTCCTCGTGGTGAGAGAGCTCCAATCAAGAAACATCCTGACAATCTCAGAATGGTTGGAGACTTTGAAGGAAAGCCTCGTGAAGATGCTCCATATGCAGAGAGAGCTCCAGTCAAGAAACATCCTGACAACCTTCGAATGGATGGAGATTTCTATGCACCATCCCATGAGGATGCTCCACGTGGTGAAAGGGCTCCAGTCAAGAAGCATCCTGACAATCTCAGAATGGTTGGAGACTTCGAAGGAAAGCCACGTGAAGATGCTCCATATGCAGAGAGAGCTCCAGTCAAGAAACACCCAGACAATCTTCGTATGGATGGAGACTTCTATGCTCCAACTCCTGGAGATGCTCCTCGTGGTGAAAGGGCTCCAATTAAAAAGCATCCTGACAATCTCAGAATGGTTGGAGACTTTGAAGGAAAGCCTCGTGAAGATGCTCCATATGCAGAGAGAGCTCCAGTCAAGAAACATCCTGACAATCTTCGAATGGATGGAGACTTCTATGCTCCTACTCCTGGAGATGCTCCTCGTGGTGAGAGAGCTCCAATCAAGAAACATCCTGACAATCTCAGAATGGTTGGAGACTTTGAAGGAAAGCCTCGTGAAGATGCTCCATATGCTGAGAGGGCACCAGTCAAGAAACACCCAGACAATCTTCGAATGGATGGAGATTTCTATGCTCCAACACCAGAAGATGCACCACGTGGTGAGAGAGCACCAGTGAAACGTCATCCTGATAACTTACAAATGACTGGTGAGTTTATTGGCAAGGAAGAGGAATTTATCTTCAAGCGGGGAGAGAGGGTTGATGTTGTTAGCCGAGAAGACAATCTGCGGATGGAAGGAGAATTTATTGGCAAAGAACATGAACAAGTCACCGTGGGAGAGAGGGCTCCAGTGAGGAGACATCCTGACAACCTTCGAATGGATGGCGACTTCTATGCTCCAATCCCAGAAGATGCACCAAAAGGTGAAAGAGCACCTGTAAAACGTCATCCAGACAACCTACGCATGACTGGGAAATTTGAAGGAAAGGAAGAAGAACACGTTTTTACTCGAGGTGAAAGAGCAGAAATTGTGCGTAGAGAAGACAACCTTCATATGGTAGGAGAATTTATTGGCAAAGAATATGAAGAGGTTAAAATTGGTGAAAGGGTATCTGTAAAGAAACATGAAGATAATCTTAGAATGGATGGACAATTCTATGCTCCGACCCCAGAAGATGCTCCGCGTGGTGAAAGGGCTCCAATCAAGAAACATCCTGACAACCTCAGAATGGTTGGAGACTTTGAAGGAAAGCCTCGTGAAGATGCTCCATATGCAGAGAGAGCTCCAGTCAAGAAACATCCTGACAATCTTCGAATGGATGGAGACTTTTATGCTCCTTCTCCTGGAGATGCTCCTCGTGGTGAAAGGGCTCCAATCAAGAAACATCCTGACAATCTCAGAATGGTTGGAGACTTCGAAGGAAAGCCACGTGAAGATGCTCCATATGCAGAGAGAGCTCCAGTCAAGAAACATCCTGACAACCTTCGAATGGATGGAGATTTCTATGCACCATCCCATGAGGGTGCTCCACGTGGTGAAAGGGCTCCAGTCAAGAAGCATCCTGACAACCTTAGAATGGTTGGAGACTTTGAGGGAAAGCCTCGTGAAGATGCTCCATATGCAGAGAGAGCTCCAGTTAAGAAACATCCTGATAATCTTCGAATGGATGGGGACTTCTATGCTCCAACTCCTGGAGATGCTCCTCGAGGTGAAAGAGCTCCAGTCAAGAAACATCCTGACAACCTTAGAATGGTTGGAGACTTTGAAGGAAAGCCTCGTGAAGATGCTCCATATGCAGAGAGAGCTCCAGTCAAGAAACACCCAGACAATCTTCGAATGGATGGGGACTTCTATGCTCCATCACCTGATGATATTCCTCGTGGAGAAAGAGCTCCAGTCAAGAAACATCCTGACAATCTCAGGCCAGAAGGAGATTTCATGGGACGGCCAAGGGATCAACAGCCTCTTATTGGTGATAGAGCCCATATTAGGAAGGTAGAAGATAATCTGCACATTGAAGGTGAATGGATTGGCCAATCAAGTACACACTATGATTATCCAGTTGTAAGTGGAGTGCGTCAGGAGGTGTACAGGCACACAGACAATTTAAAACAAGAAGGGGAGTTCACTGGTAAAACACATTTCACTGATGACTACCAGCTTCATCAGGTACAGCGCTCTCAAGCAGTTAAGCACAAAGACAATCTGACTATTGAAGGAAAATATCACCTTGAGACATTGCAAAAGGATGCATACAAGATCCATAAAGGTGTTCGAGCTGAAATAAAGAAACACAGTGATAATCTCCACCTTGAAGGAGATTTTACTGGACGTCCAAATGAGTTAGCACCTCTTAAGGGAGATCGAGCATCCATTGTGCGCCATCCTGATCACCTTAAACCTGTTGGAGAATTTGAGGGAAAGCCCACAGAAGAAGCACCGCGAGGAGAACGTGCCCCTGTCAAGAAACATCCAGATAATCTTAAGATGGAGGGTACCTTTGAAGGAAAACCACTCGAAGAGAGTCCGCTGAGGGGAGAGCGAGCTACCATCAAGAAACACGAAGATTCTCTGAAGATGGAAGGCAGCTTTGAGGGTCGACATGTATCTGCAGTTAAACGAGGTGAGCGTGCAGAAGTTCAGAAACACACCGACAACTTGAAAATGGAAGGTGACATGACATTCATTCGTGAAGAAGCTGCTACAAGAGGAGAGAGGGCAGAGATCAGCAGGCATGCAGACAACTTAAAGATGGAAGGAGATTTAGAAATAACAAAGAAAACATTTGCTACTAAAGGAGAAAGAGCCACAACTCAAAAGTATGAGGATACCTTGAAAATGGAGGGAGACATGCTGATCACTAAGAAGGAAATGGTGACTAAAGGAGAGAGAGCAGAGATAAAGAAACACAAAGACAGCCTTAAAATCGATGGAGAATTCGAAGGAAAGAAAAAGTCTGCAGTCCTGCGAGGAGAACGGGCAGAAGTAAAGAAACACAAGGACAATCTAAAAATGGAGGGTGATATGAATATTGAAAAGAGAACTTCTGTAGTCAAGGGTGAACGAGCAACTATCAAAAGGCATGAAGATTCATTAAAGCTTGAGGGTGACATGACCTTTACAAAAGAAGAGAGCATTGGAAGGGGAGAAAGAGCACATATCAAGAAGCATGAAGATACATTGAAAATGGAAGGATCATTTGAAGGACGAAGGAAATCTGCTGCAGCTGCCAAGGGTGAAAGGGCAGATGTGAAGAAGCCCAAGGATAACCTGAAGACAGAGGGTGAGTTTAGAACCACTCGGAAGTCTGCTGTGACTAAAGGTGAGCGTGCAGAGATAAAGAAACATGAAGACAATTTGAAGATGGAAGGAAAGCTTGAGATAACGAAGGAAACCTCGTCGGTTGTGAAAGGTGAAAGAGCTGAGATAAAGAAGCATGAAGACTCTCTGAAAATGGAAGGTTCTTTCGAAGGAAGGAGAAAGAGTGCAGCAACCTTCAAAGGAGAACGAGTTGAAATCCGAAAACACGAAGATCACCTGAAAATGGAAGGGACTTTTGAAGGATTCCAGAGGACAAGTACACCTACTAAAGATGGCGTGAAAAGAAATGAAACTTTCAAAGTAAAGGGTGAAAGAGCACAAGTCAAGAAACATGAAGACAACCTGAAGATGGAAGGAGAGTTCTATGCACAATCTCCGAACATTAGCCCTATTAAAGGAGACCGAGCAGATGTGAAAAAGCCAAAAGATAACTTGAGTGTGACGGGGCCCTTCGAAGGCAGACCTAAAGAAGGACCTGGAGTTGGAGAACGACCACCGCCATACAAATATGATGATAATCTCAAAATGGAGGGTGACTTCGAAGGCAGGAGGAGAGGATCACCTGGAAAGGGTGAACGTCTTCCTCAGAAGAGACATCCTGACAATCTCAAAATGGAAGGGAGTATGGATGGACGTACAAAAGAAAGCCCTGGAACAGGGGAAAGACTTCCTCAGAAGCGGTACCCAGATAACCTTAAGCTAGACGGAAGCTTTGAGGGTAAAACCAAAGAAAGCCCAGGTGCTGGTGAAAGACTGCCACAGAAAAGATACCCTGATAACCTCAAGGTCGAAGGTGACTTTGCAGGCCGTCCCAAAGGTAGTCCAGGAGCAGGTGAACGGCTACCTCAGAAGCGCTATCCCGACAACCTGAAGATGGAGGGAGACTTTGAAGGTCGGCGACGATCGTCTCCAGGCAAAGGAGACAGAGTCTCACCCACGAAATATGAAGACAGTCTGAAACTCGAAGGAGAGTTTACAGGATCCAGAAGAGAGAGTGCTGTTGTCAATGGAAAGGCAGAGGTTCAGCATTCACAAGTTAGTGCAGCTGGAAGTAGTGGTAAGATCCGACGTGACACTGTAGTGCTGAAATCTGGAGAATCCATGGCAACTAAATTAGCATCGGAATCTGTAACCTCCAGGACAGAAGAATCATCCTCAGTTCAGAAGTCCAGTTCTGCAAAGAGTGACACAAGCACCAACAAAGATGTGAGGACAGTCGAGTCATACACAGCTGATGGACGTAAAGTCACCCGAGTTATAACCAAAGAAAGCCGAGAAACAAAGTCAGCCACCCGTGCCGAGTCCAGGGCTACCAGTGTAAAGTCCACTACTGAAGAACGTAAGATTTCATCTGCTGAGGCCAAGCTTGAAGCTTCTTCGCTGAGTACATCCCATGCCAGAGGGACAAAGGAAAAATCTCCCACACCTGCAACAACGCCTACTGGTCGTGGTCGCCATAACCAGTCCTCTTTCTCCTTAGGTGAGGATTCCAGTAAGATGGAAACAACCACACGTTCTACAGGTATGAAACAGTCCACATCTAAGAGCAACATCAATTTAGGTCTTGAAATCAGCAAAGGAGAATCCACAGCCACAACGCGAGAGATGGCTTCGTCCCTACGACAAGCAGAAGCTCTAGACCTCCGAGGCGGCACCAAGGTAGACGCCTCTTCCTCCTCCTCCACGTCTCACGGCGCCACCCATTCCTCACACGTCGCCGGCAGCAGCCAAGAAGAATTTCGCAAGTGGTCCGCCAACCATCAGCAACAGAGCGAACAGAGGCGAGTGTCCTCCAGCAGCACTGCCACCAACCGCGTAGAGCAGCGAGTGACGAGAGGGCGTGGCAACGCGTCTTCCATCACCTTCCACTCCGAGTACGACCCCTGGAGGGATGCCACCATCACTCGGCGGGGAGAGTGGCAGATCGTGACTCCGTGCCCCGCCTCCCTCCTTGACACCCGTGCCTCGAACTACAGAGCAAAGGAAAGCGCACCCAAACCCAAGGAGCACAAGTTTTACCTCCCCTTAGTTGAGTGAGTGTGAGACTTCCGTAAACAAATGGACTTCATTTGAAAAACCGTTTAATCTATGAAGACAAACCGCCTTACATGGTCCAAGTAAAAGGTCATGTTAGATATTAATGATTCCTTTTATTTTTGCACAGTAATGCTCATTTAACCTGTGATGTTGACTGCCTTAAGACTGATTCTCCAGTGTTTCTACAGTAGGAAATGCTTAAGCTGTGATTACTTCAAAAAGTAAGAAAAAGGGTATACACTTGAAGATTATATGCAGAGCAGCTGTAATATTCTTGTATGTGACATTTCGACGAAGTGCTTTTGAAGTTGTTACATCCCATGCCATTTTTACTTATTTTTATAATCTAGAATAAGTGTAGCATTTTTTTTTTCTCTCAATCAAAACGAACGAAGACAATAGTCTGTGCTTTCTGTACTATTAGTGGGAAACTTTTTAACTCGAAAGGGATAATATACACACACATATTATATACAACATATATAAATATATATTTTTATCACAGTGTTCAA
Source organism: Penaeus monodon (assembly GCF_015228065.2). NCBI lineage: Eukaryota > Metazoa > Arthropoda > Malacostraca > Decapoda > Penaeidae > Penaeus > Penaeus monodon. The sequence goes on from NC_051389.1 coordinate 16,577,339, forward strand.
CTTTTAACGCAAGAGAAAAACAGAAACAAAGAGTAGTTCTTAGCAGGCGTTCTGTTTGCCTTTGCGTCTCGGGATTTAGGGGACATCTCCTGGGACGTGACAGTAAACAACGCCTTCGGGCCTCTGTCTCCGGCCTGGACCCTTGCCAAGCCCAGGGCAGACGGCTCGGCCCAGGCATGTTGTGACCTGCCGATTCATGCCTTTGGTCCTACCAACCCGTATTTTTTACATCCCCTCCCGTCGCCAAAAGAATGGATATGGGAAGTGTGAAAAGGAGGATAGATATCTAGGCTTATATCTAGATATTTAAGTGCATGTAAAGTAGTCTAAAGAAATATGTCTTTAGTCCAGAAATGAAAGATTTTATTTTTTGTAAATTTCTCCCCTTTTCTCATTGTCTGTTTCCTCATCTCCAGCGATGGGAGGAGTTAGCTATAGTTTCTATATATTTAAAAGAAAGAAATTTGGTGCTTGGTTGTGTATTTTTGTTTTGTTTTAGTACTGTTTTTTAACGATTATAACAGAAATGTAACGATGCATTTTTAAAATGAATTTACCCATTAAAGACAATGTGTGAATTTAAAGTGTTTGGTATACTGATATGAGTATGATTTCTATCAATCAATTTGAATTATTTATTTTCTATTTTATCATTTTTGTTAATAGTATATATATATGCATTTTATTGAATGAATTCAAGGTTTCCACTGCAGTGATAGTCGGAAAACCGAATTATATGTTTGTTGGTGCCATAAGACAGATGAAAACGGGGAGCTCTAACCTCGTTTTCAAATAAGTATATCGATTGTTCACAACACAACGGGCAGAAAAAAGGAAATGAAAAGAAAAGATGAATATCGCCAAAGAAAAAAAAGCGAAAGAATAAAAATGACCCAAGCTTGAGACAAGGCAATAAATTCAAATTTATTGATCCTGTGTCTTCAATAAGACTGGGATAAAATCCGTCCTTATAACACCCCCACCCTACCCCTTACCCACCAACACCCCCGACCACAATCCCACCTACATTAATATCTTCCATCTTGCAAACCACATTATATGTAGCATACACCGTCTTTGTATGTCTTGCTGCACGGTCTCGCTCTCACTTTGCGTGTGTGCACAGATTTTTTTTTGTTTTTTAAATTATTATTATCACAAAGTTTATCATTATTGGTGTTGGCTTAATAAGCTTCACTCACAAAATCTCATTTGTCAAATATTTATACAATTTTGTACACATAATTTTCGTATATTCCAAAACTCACAAATATCCATTTTATTATATCACTATAATATATTTATTAATAAAAAAAAAAAAAAAAAAAAAAAAGGATACCAAGCAAAGCATCCGTGTTGCAGCTTTTTTTTCTTCTCTCTTTCCCCCCCCCCCCATATTTGCTACATCAATGTGAGTTTTGTAACTTGTTCCTAACCCAATTGTCTACTTTTTTCGGTTTCCTTCCCGCCTCTTCAAGTCTTGGGTTTTTAACGATCTTTATATATATATTTGTTTGTTTTTTATTTAATTTACTTGAGTGTTGCTTCTCGCTGCGTTTGCACTGGAGTTGCTTCTTCGTATGTGCTTTATTGTTATCAAGGTGTTTTAGAAAGATAATTTACAAAAAGTATATATAAACTTTTTTTTTTTTCAAAAATGTGATACTACATTTAGCTCGACAAATAAAGTGCTTGCTTATTTCCTATATGGTATGCTTATGTTCCCCTCTTTATTTATTATTTTTTATTATCATTACTGATTTATTTTGCAATGGCAGAAGTTTCCTGATTTATTATTATTATTCTTTTTATCCAGCATGGCAATGTAATTATAAGAATGTGTTGACTGAACTGAAAGGAAAATGGTTCTCAACATATAAACACGTCTGAACTAAACATATGTATTTTTTAATCTGTCATTGTGCTCATAAGGCACATTGAATTTACTTTAAAGCATATTATTTTTCTCTAAGAAAAAAAAAAAATTAACTGACTTGTGTTTTGTAGAAATATTTTGAATACATGGGATTGCCTCTTTCTCTCTTTAACTATCCATCTAAATCTGTGTGTGTGTGTGTGTGTGTGTGTGTGTGTGTGTGTGTGTGTGTGTGTGTGTGTGTGTGTGTGTGTGTGTGTGTGTGTGTGTGTGTGTGTGTGTGTGTGTGCGCGCGCGTGCGTGTGTGCGTGCTTGTCTTCCATTTTCTATGTTTTCAAGAGGCTGTTCATTTATTCATAGATATTACTGAGGAGTAGTAGTATAGTAGTAGTAGTAGTATAGTAGTAGTAGTAGTAGTGGTAGCAGCAGAGCTAATAGTAGTAATAGTAATTGTTGTTGTTGCAGAAGCAACAGCAGCATCAGCAGTAGTAACAGTAACTCTAACAGTACCAGCATCATTAATAGTAGTAGTAATAGTAAAAGTAGTAGTAGTAGTAGTAGTAGTAGTAGTAGTAAAAGTAGTAGTAGTAGTAGTAGTAATAGTAATAGTAGTAATAGCAGTAGGAGTAGTAATAGTAGTAATTGTTGTTGCAGAAGCAACAGCAGCATCAGCAGTAGTAACAGTAACTCTAACAGTACCAGCATCACTAATAGTAGTAGTAATGGTAAAAGTAGTAGTAGTAGTAGTAGTAAAAGTAGTAGTAGTAGTAGTAGAAATAGCAGTAGTAGTAATAGCAGTAGTAGTAGTAATAGTAGTAGTAGTGGTGGTGGTAGTAATAGTAATAGTAGTAATAGCAGTAGTAGTAGGAATAGTAGTACTACTATGAAAGTAGCTGAAGTACCAGCAGCAACAACAGTAGTAGTAACAATAGTAGCAACAGAACTAATAGTTGTAGTAGTAATGATGTGGTGGTAGTAGTAGTAGTAGTAGTAGAAATAATAGTAGAAGTAGTAGAAATAGTAGTAGTAGTAGTAGTAGTAGAAGTAGTAGTAGAAATAGTAGTGGTAGTAGTAGAAATAGTAGTAGTAGTAGTAGTAGTAGTAGTAGTAGTAATAGTAGTAGTAGTAGTGACATGGTAAAAATTGGAATATTTGCAAGGAAATTTTATATTATAAGAGGCTATAACTAAAACACTGAAAATGAGATAATCAGTTACAAAAAAGCATATGATATGTTTAAGGAATACAAAGAAACAAGAGGATATGAAAAAAAAAGAAACTTAAGAAAGCCAAAAAATCAATATGACGGAATAGACAGAAAGCAAAAGCAACAAGAAAGGGTGGAAAATAGAGAGACAGAGAGAAAGAAAAAAAAGGCATGAAATAAGGCAAATGAAAATATATATGGCACAATTGCAACTGCACAAAGCTACACTATATTAGACCTTATAATTAATTAAATTCATAAAAGCATACATTATTAAGGAATATCAAAGACAGAGGATATGAAAAGAAAGAACTTAAATGAAACAGAGAAGAAGAGAAAGAAAGAAGTGGAAAAGAGAGAGAGAGAAGAAAAAGAGAGAGAATGAGAGGAAAGAAGAAAAGAGACGAGAGAGAGCAAGAGAGAGAAGAGAAAGCAGAAGAGAGGGAGAGATGAAGAGAGGGAGAGATGAAGAGAGAGAGAGAATGAAACGAGAGAGAGAGAGAGAGAGAGAGAGAGAGAGAGAGAGAGAGAGAGAGAGAGAGAGAAAGAGGAGAGAGAGAGAGAGAGAGAAGAGAGAGAGAGAGAGAAAGAAAAATAAAGATACCTTATTCTATGTGTCATCCTTAAAACATATTCTCTTATAACAATCTCTCTACATGTGTGATTTCTCTACATGTACTCTCTTTCACTCTGTAAATATACTTCTGTTACACATATACTCTACAAAAGAAAATCATAAGAGAGAATGGAAAAACAAGAGGACGAGGAAATTAAATCAGCAAAAGAGCTAATGAGAAAGATAAATGAAGAGACCACTAAATGCAAGAAGGAAACAGAAACATAGAAAACAACTAAAAAGAAAAATAAAGAGAAAGGAAAATACAAACAAGAAATACAAACAACAAAAAGAAAAGTTTAATTGTTAAGATAGAGAAAAACAGAAGCAAAATAGAATCAAGAAGAGAGAAATATGAACGAAAAGTAAATTATACTAGAAACTGAAAAGAGCAAAAATAGAAATAATATAGAGATCAAAGAGAAAAACTAATGAAAAATAAGATGAATGAGAGAGAGAGAGAGAGAAACATATCTCAGACTCAGCATGAAAAACAAGAAAACATAAAATAACATAAAAGCAAAATCAAATACAAAGACAGAAACAAATGACCAGAGCACAAAATAAAAAAAACTAAGAAAACCTGAAATAATATTACTATATACGTATATAAAAATCACTCATATCGGGAATTAAGAAAATCTGAAAGAATGCAAACTATTTATGATTGCTTAAAATGACTGACATCTAATAACATCATCTGTAAAACTTAGGAAACTGCCTAAATTATTTCAATGGTCTATGTATAGAGGTTAAATGACATAATATATAGTTGATATTACCATAATTACACATATGAAATACACTGCATCCTCATTTCAAATAATGGCTCAGGAGATGGAGACGGGCTCAATGTAGGGGATCACCCTTACCTTGGGCTTCAGCCCTCGCCTCAACTAATTATACAGGGTCTTTTCTTCTCCTCCTTTCCTTTTCCTTCTCTTCATCATCCTCTTCTGTCCATTTCCCAAGGTGTGAGAGCCGTGTTGAAAGGATGAAAGGCTGGCTTTGTGTCAATTATGAACAGCCTTCGGAAGCCATGGGCACGGTACTCCCGTGGTTAATCCCCTAGCCCTTATCCCTATGGGGATCCTGAAGGGCAGACTTTTTCCTCTTCCCATTTATTTGAAACTCACCATGGCCAATAATGAAGATTTTTACCCTTATTAGGGGCATTAAGGCTTGCCTCTTGCCCCTCACCAGACAATCTAAATGTTCCACTTCCTCTTCTCCAACACCAACCTCTCCCTGTAATGCTCGGACATCTATTCTCTCTTCTTCACATAAGAAAACCTTTGTTTCTCAGACCTTCTCATCCAGCTGCCCTCCAGAAACTCTTGGACATCCAGATATTCCGAAACATGACCCAAGAGATTATTCCACTTCCTCATCCACCCTCTAATTCTATTCCTATTTGCTCTACATTCAAATTATTAGCCAATATCCATCCTCCTCCTCCTCAAATTCCTCCCTACCCCTCTTCTTTCCCACTCACCCAAAAGACACCCATCCTCTCTTATGTCACAACAATGTCCTATGGATCCCTCCCCTCCTGACATTCATCCAGATACTTCACCACCTTCCCGGTTCCTTATCTCATCCTCTGGATTCTTCTCCTAATTCTATAACTATCATTTCTTACTGTATTACCCTTTGATTGTTTCATAATAGCTCTTTTGTAGTTTTCTTCATAAGTGTTACTCTCCTTTCTTCAGACACACTTTCCATCGGCCTACACCTTGAAACCTATCACCTTTTACAAATCCCCACCATATACCATTTGCTCCCCCTCTATATCCTATTCTATTCTACAGCATTCTACAACCTTTGACACCTATCACATCTTATCCTGATCCTTAAATAATTTCCACCCTTTATGCCACAATGCTTTACCATAGTGCTATATGACCTTTGATGTCTAGCACATTTATTTCTTCTAACCATTAACCATTAATCATTCATTGTCAGGGTAGATTAAGCATTATTTTACCTCATTTGTTTGTTCCATATTAAAAATGATACTAGAATAATAATATTTAAAGAAATCTATAGACTCCTGAAAGTACATTATGGAATTTTACTATTTTTGTTCTGTCTTTCTTTTTCTGTGCATGTGCATGTGTGTTCATCTCTCCCTCTTTTTTCTTTTGTTGCCATTACTTTCTTGCAAAGGAAATATAATATTCAATTAATATATATTTTCATTTTATTTCTCTTAAAAAAGAGAAAATACATAAGAAAAAAAATAATAATAATAATAATAACAATAAACAACATAGTACAAAAAAATAGTAATAAAAAAGAATTTTCTCTTCACCATCAAAATTCATGACCTAGACCTCCCACCCCTTTCCTCACTATCGACAGTGTCTGCGGCCTTTGTTCTTGTTAGGCCGCTCCAACCTCGCCTTAAGCTTGGCCCGCACCTTGGCCTGCTTCTTCTTCTGTTCTCGTGCTAAGGTCTTCTCCTTTTGCTGCATCAGCCGGCTTTTCTGCTGGGCACGGAAGGCTGTCCGTTTAATTGACTTGTTCAAGTCCTTCTGGCTGTATACCCCAAGTTCGAGTAGCCTCTCTTGGGGCGTGCTTTCATCCTCTGGGGGGTGACTACTGTCATTGTCTTCAGATTCTTTGGCTCCACATG
>NC_051389.1:16588778-16591278 GCF_015228065.2 Penaeus monodon
TCTTCTGGTTCTTTGGTGCCATCTCGAGAGGCTTGTCTTAATTCAATATTTGTAAAAATACGATAATTATACAATGGATTTCAGACTCCGTGTCTTCTCCTTCCAGTCACGTTGTCGTGTTTTGTTTACAAGTTTGAAAATGTTGACATGTCTCTTTTCAGGTTTTATTGTTTTACTTATTCAATCTGTGTTATTTGTTAGACTTAAAAAAATTTTTTTTTTTCGGTTTATGTGTATCATTTATTAACTTTACTTGACGCCGCGTATTTCATTTTGTTTTATTTTATTGGCTTCAGCCTTCATGATTTAATCATAATTTATTTTGATATCATTCCATTATCTATTAAGTCTTGTTTTATCATATTACATTATCTATTGTCATACCTATCTTAATTTTATCTGTTTGCACTTCAAAGGATTATAAAGATAACACACTTTTTATTCTAACTGTTACATTATTTAAATTTTTTATTGTGACATACACCAAATGAAATATGCAAAATAACTATGTTTTACATATTTTAAAGTAACGAATCGAAAACGTTTTTATACTCATTCTCTCTGAAAAGTGAAAACAAAAAAGTATATATAATATCGACATACCTTGATATAATCAAAAATACCAAATACAACGTTAAAAGGACCTTTAAATGATACAAAAAATAGAAAAAATAGGAACAGGTACTAAAAATATCCCAAAATAGGGAAATGGTAAAAAAAAACTTCAATGTGTTTGGACTTGGCTTTACAATCGGCGAGAAAAGGGACGCTTGTATTGAGGCCGAGATATTTTCTCTCGTTTCTCGTCTCTTAGAGACACGAAGAGGTAAATACCTAGATTTTATTTAACGGGAGCATAATTTGATGCAAGATATAGTGTGAGAGGAATGGGAAATCTGTATTTAGCAGGAAAAAAAAAGGTTTCAATGAAAGTCCCCGGTATCTGGTTCCCACATTTCTTGTTTGGTTTAAAATTTTATCAGTTTTAGGGCCTTCTGTTATTCTTTTTCGCCATTTTTGTTTTTTCTCCCATCGAGATTTGTTTAGGATGTTTAGTGCAATCATAATTATAAGGAAGATGTTTAGAGTCGCGGAATGCATCGGTATTATCACTATTATTAGTAGTATTAATTATATTTTTAGTTTCTTTCAGTTATCAGGTAGCTACGGTTAGTCAGTAGATGAAGACGCTATTCATTTATGATATTTCACTAACAGAGTACAAGTTGAGTTGAGTTTTTTTAGTGAATTAAGATAATTTATCGTTTTATACGACCATCCAACCCGCAATTTATTACTTTCCATTTCAGTCATTCATGGTGTAATGTGTGTGAATCTGTTTGTTTTCCATCGCAAATGACCAGTTCAGGAAATAATTGAACATTGTTAGTTGTTAATGAAGCAGCTGCACCCCTTTCGGACTAACCCCCACTCCTCCAGCCGCCAGCCAGGGGGCAGTCCCAGCGATCTGCAAACATTGTCTCGTGAACCAAAATCCCGCCCAACGTGGGGACTTTTCTCCCTGTCTCCCACCTGATTACCATATGGGTCTAACTCCCACCTGATCACCGTGGAGGTAGTCTCTGTGTGGTATTAGTTGTGACCTGTTTTCTTCAGTTTTTGTTATTTTTTGCCTGCGCAAATTATTTCATGTATTATTATATATATATATCAGTGAGGGTAATGAGATTTTCCCTTTCTTATTGTAGTTATTTTGTAAATGTTTATCAAAGTATTATATGTGTGTTGCCCAACTTGTGGTGATTCTGTACAGTATGGATGCACTCATCAAACACTAAGTCCTGAACTCCAAGTCACAAAATTTATTCAACAATCTAATTTACCATTACTGGGCACTGCTAGAGGGGAGGGTTGATGGAGGCTTTGCTCTCTAACCCCCACTGGCAAATATTGGCTTCACCTTGTTATGCACGGCAAGATAGAGCTGAAACTCAGAAGCATTGAGTGGATTTAGCCTATGACCACCACTTTCTGTGAAGATTTTCCTTTATTTGTGGCATTACGGTATATGTCCACAGTTTATTTCTTGAACTGATGACTGCAACTTTTTGTTTCCTACAAGAATATCATCTTCATTTATCCCTAGCTTAGTACATTCATACTGTAAAGATTAACCCAACATTCTTATTATTAACTTGTCAAGGAAATGTAGATAAAAAATGTCTTCTGCCATTTTATCCATTACAGGCAAGTTTTACCTTCTGCCATATACTGTGACACTGAAACTATACCCACTACATGTAAGATAGATCTTAGACTGGCTCTATATTTGAAATTAACTTCCAGAAAAGTGTAAAATAGTGGTGAGTGATAAAATTTTACCTGCAGTATATGGCATCTCCTTCACTGTGATCATCTGAGTTTTGGGCCATGTTATAGTTACTCAAAATGTATCTTGCTAACCCTCAAGTTTTTCTTTTCAACTAACAAGCATTGCCATTTATGAGGAGGAATGGGCAAAAATTGCTCATAAAGCCAA
>NC_051389.1:16621278-16623778 GCF_015228065.2 Penaeus monodon
TAAGAATTATACAATGAAATAATTATAGATTTTATTTTCAAGTTTTGAGAATGATATGATTGAATATATATTGATTTGATTTTTAAGAGTAAGGATATATTAAGTTAGTTTAGAAAGTAAGCAATTAATGAATTGTTTTTAAGAGATCTCAGCCCTACGGAAGTGGGATGTAACAGTGATGAAGATTATTAATTTCCAGTGGAGCGTAAAAATAATTTTGTGTTTGCATAAAGTATGTATTAGTTAAGTATTTTCTAGGATAAGTTTTTGCTTGATTTAGTTACTGCTTATTGAGAAGAATTTAGTATTATAATTGCTTGATGAAGTATAAAATATTTTTTCTGACCATTTTCTTGATATGTACTCATTTACTTTTTAATGGAGGTAATCTTAAGTTTTGACTTAGTAATTGTGTAAGGACATTAACTTAGTTTTTTAACTGCTTGGTTTAAGTATTTCATCTTCCTTAAATATAATCTCACTGCTTTTGTAATGCATTTTATTTACTAATCACAGCAACTCCATGGGAAAAAAGGACTCATTTTACACATTGCTTACAATTATTCTAAGGATTGATATTGTTTGCTCTAATTTCATTATTATTAACATTTTGCTTAAGTTGAAAATTATAGTTGTTGTTTGCATGCTAACATTTAGAGTAAAGTGGCAAGCTACTTGTTAAAATCAACAAATGGATATTCAAGAAGGTATAGTTATTGTATTGGATTATAATTAACTCAGATGTTGTATTATTGGCATATCAATTTAAGTGACTGACTTTACATTTTGGCTATATAATATTTTTTTCAATAAATAATGTATAAAAAGGTTGTTAACCTTAACACTTATCTTAACTAATTGATACAGTTCGTTGAGTTAAATCTGTGAGAGAAATATGTCCAATATGAACTATAAAGATCAAACGCTGAGGAGATAATATATAATAACTAATGAAACAGGGGCAACAACAGCAGTAGCAGCAGTAGTAACAGTGGAAGTAGCATCAGTAAGAGTAACAGTAATAGTAACAGTAGTAGTAGCCGTAGTAGTAACAGTAATAGCAGCATCAGTAGTAACAGTAGTAGTATTAACAGTAGTAGAAGTAGTAGTAATAGTAATAGTGGTAGCAGCATCAGTTGTAACAGTAGTAGTAGCAGTAGTAGCAGCATCAGTGGTAGTAGCAATAGTAGTTACAGTGGTAGCAGCATCAGTAGTAGTAGTAGTAGTAGTAGTAGCAGCAGTAGTAGTAGTAGTAGCAGTAGTTGTAGTAACATTAGTAGCAGCAGTAACAGTAGTGGCAGTTGCTTGTCTTATCATACAACAATCACACCTTAAATGCCAAGGCTGTGAACCTCTTCTTTAGAGCATTCGTTTGTATATTTTCTTATCTCTTTTTAAAGATACAAGTGCGAGGTGTTGACTTATTCCTTTTTTTATGAGGGCAGCGGTGGGTGTTATCAGCAAAAATGATGGTGATGATGCTAATGGTGATTACTGATTTTATTGTCAATAATAATTCTTCGAATTATTATTATTAGTGTTATCTTTATTATCAATATAGTCAATAGCAGTAGTTGTACATTAATAAGTAATGATTAGATATCAAGGATAATGCTGATGGACACAGTATTCAAATCCATTCATAATACTGATAAAAAAATCATTGGACTTCAACTATGCAATATCTTCCTTGCAATCAGACGCAGTACTCAAGAGATAGAAATTACTTGAAATGCTAAAAAAAAATTGGAAAAATAATGGCATGGTCTTGACATGGTGTCTGATAAGGGCAAATAAAACAAAACAACACATCTGTGAACTGGAGAAGTTCCTGGTCATTTGGTAAAAAATGAGAAATGTAAGATTACTACCTAGTATTTTACTTCCAATGGCATTATTTCTTATTGTGGGTTTATATTCTTATCATCGGTGTTATGATTACTGTTGTTGCTCTGATTCATATTATTATAATACACACACACACACACACACACACACACACACACACACACACACACACACATATATATATATATATATATATATATATATATATATATATACATATATATACTATATATATATATATATATATATATATATATATATATATATATATATATATATATATATAACACACACATACACATCACTGCTATCATCACCTTTGGCAAAAAGCACACTAAATCAGCTGACTGGTTTGAAGCCCACTCTGAAGATATGATACCCGCCATCGAAGAGAAAAGGTACGTTCTACAGGCCTACAAAACCAACTCTAGCAGGGAAAACCTATAAGCCCTGCGAACAGCATGCAGCAGAGTTCAACAAGCTGCTCAATGCTGCACCACTGACTACTGGCTCCGTGGTCGCAGATACAGATAGCCGCAGACACCGGAAACATCAGGAGAATGTACAGCGGCATCAAACAGGCCCTGGACTCAACAAAGAAAAACTGCAGCAGGAGTAATATTCCATGACCAAGAGAAACAGATGGACCACT
>NC_051389.1:16636278-16641278 GCF_015228065.2 Penaeus monodon
CACACACAAATACACACACACATACACCACACACACACACACACACACACACACACAAATACACACCCACTCACCTACACACACACACGCATGATAACCACACACACACCACACCACAAACCCCCACACAACACACACACCACTCACCCACCCCTACACACACGCATGATAACAAACTTAGCCATGAATTTAGAAATAAAACAATGTGATAGTGACTTGAATTCAACAGGAAACAACTTTTCGACCGTGTGAAAAGAACTGATAACTGATAATTCTAATTAACAAAGGAATAAAGATATAAGTAATTATTATCTTTTTCTTTTTCCTTTTGCTTTGATCTGTTAGCTTACCTTGCTTATGTCGCAGACGAAAATAACTGTGAGATATGCAGTTTGTGTCCCTTTCATTTTCCTGCTCTCTCATCTATATATGTGTGTGTGTGTGTGTGTGTGTGTGTGTGTGTGTGTGTGTGTGTGTGTGTGTGTGTGTGTGTGTGTGTGTGTGTGTGTGTGTGTGTGTGTGTGTGTGTGTGTTTCTATAGATTCATATGTATACAATATTAACTATAATGATAGTAGCGATGATGATAATAATAATAATATTAATATAATAATAATAATGTTGATAGCAGTATCAATAATGGTAATAGTAATAGTAACGATATTACTACTAATAGTAACGATATTACTACTAATAGTAATAATAAAGATAATAAAAAAAAAATAATAATGATAATAATAATAATAATAATAATAATAATAATAATAATAGTATTGTAATACCTGCGGTTACTTATAGTTTTAACGTGATAGACTGGAACTTACGTGAACTCAAACAAATTGACACCAAAATTAGGAAGCAATTGACATGCAACAGAATGAATCACCCTAAATCAGACGTAGACCGTCTGTACGTCCCTAGAAGTAAAGGAGGTAGGGGGATGATGCAGTTGGAATTATCGTACAAAACAACAACGATTAGTCTCTTGCAATACTTGGATGCTTCAATTAGTTAGAGTACAAGAAAACTCTAAAAGGTTACACTCAATAGGAAAGGAATCTAATAAATGTTCTCAGGAATTAGGTATTGAGAGCGAAAACATTGAACATATATTGCCAACATTGACTGCTAAACATAAAAAACAAAAAGCAAAGAAGGTCGGACAAGAAAAACTTGAATCTAGGTGGCATGAAAAGCCTCTCCATTGACAGTTTGCAGCTCGAAGCAAACACACTGATGTAGATCAAATTGCGACCCATCAGTGGCTTAGAAGCTCTGGACTTAAAGGGGAAACAGAGGGTTTTATTCTTGCAGCCCAAGATCAAAGTTTGTTTACCAGAAACTATCAAGCTAACATCTTGCACAATGGCACTGACTCAAAGTGTAGGTTTTGTGAAAACAAGGTTGAGACAATTGATCACCTTGTATCTGGTTGCTCAATATTAACACCGAATGAGTACAAAAATTGACACGACAGAGTGAGCAAGTACCTGCACTGGAAGATCTGCAAACACTTTTCTATCGGAACACAGGATAAATGGTACAAACACCATCCAGAGCCAGTTACTGATGCTACAATCTTGTGGAACTTTCCAATTCACACAGATCGTACTATATAACCAAATCATCCAGATATCGCCATCAAGGACAAAATAAACAACATTGCCTGTTTATAGATATGAGCATCCCTTCAGACAGAAACGTCCTAGCAAAAGTGTTCGAGAAGATATCAAAGTATAAAGACCTGGAAATAGAGGTGGAAAAGATGTGGCATTTAAAAACCAAAACTTTGCCTGTTGTTATTGGAGCTCTTGGCCTTATAAAGAAAGGTATGGATAGGTTTCTTGAACAAATACCAGGAAATCCAAAATTGGAAGAAGTCAAAAAAATAGTCTTAAACAGCACAGCATATGTTCTCAGAAGAACCTTATCAATCTAAAGTGTTTTTGTGTGTGTGAATTGAATTGACTGGATGTTTTGATTTGTGGTTGTTCTGCATATTTTGCATGTTTTTGTTGATGTTCCATTGCCTCAAACTTCAATCACCCTAGGTCGCTGGTAGTGACTCGGTGATTGATTTTAATTAGCAGATCTAAGGAAACTTTTGCATAAAAAAAAAAAAAAAAAAAAAATAATAATAATAATATAATGATAATAATAATAATAATAATAATAATAATAATAATAATAATGATAATAATAATAGCATTAATAACGATGATGATAAAGATGATGATAATAATGATGATGACGATGATGATGATAATGATGATGATGATGATGATGATGATGATGATGATGATGATGATGATGATGATGATGATGATGATGATGATGATGATGATGACGATGATGATGATGATGATGAGATAATGAAAATAACAAAAACAATGATAATGATGATGATGATGATGATGATGATGATAACAATAGTAATAAATATAATAATAATAATAATAATAATAATAATAATAATAATAATAATAATAATAATGGTAATGATAAAAATAATAATAATAATAATAATGATAATAATAATAATGATAATGGTGATGATAATGGTGATGATAATGATGATGATGATGATGATGATGATGATGATGATGATGATGATGATGATGATGATGATGATGATGAAAATAATAATAACAATGATAAAAATGATAACATTAGTAATAATAAAAATAATGATAATAACAATAACAGTAATGATAATCGAAATGATAATGAAACAATAATGATAAAATACTAATACTAATACTAATACTGATACTAATGATGATGATGATAATAATAATAATAATATCAATAATAATATTATTATTATCATTGATAATAATAATAATGATAATAATAGTAATGATAATAATAGTAACAAACATTATAAAATAAAACACAACCAAAAACAACCACAAAAACAACAACAATGAAATAGCATCACCCGTCCATTCACAAATCCCCCATAATGAACAACTGTCCATGCGCTTTTACCGCTCGACACTAGCGGTTTGCAATGTGGCGAGCGCTGGCAACCCTGCACCCCAAGCCTAACCCCATGCCTCTCCCGTCGCGGAGTCAGTCGTCAGGAAGACTTGGCGACCGAACCTCCGGTAGGGTCTCAGGGCGGGGAGAACCAGCGCCAGGGAGTGAGGGCGGATCAGTTTCGTATTAGAGATCCAGCGAAGGAAGAGTCTTCTGTTAGACATTTCCTTAGGGATACGTGCGTAAGGTGGGTGTTTGATATCTCGTTGTATCGTACATTTTTCATTATTATTAGTTGTAGAGTGTCTCATTTTATCTTAAATTTTCAATAAAAATATAATTTGTAGTGAAATACAATAGGAGACATAAGAAATGCATAAACGTATATACTATATACGTTTCTGCGCGATATATCCATGCGTGACTTACGTTACACCTGTAATTCGTTCGCATCGTATAATTGCATGATAACATATATATATATATATATATATATATATATATATATATATATATATATATGTATGTATATAATTCAATTAATGTGCGTACGTGACTACGTCAAATATCGTAAATATTCTTTTAAGTAAACGGACATTGCCTAAAAATACTTTAGCGATTTTTTTATTTTTTTATTTTCGTTTTCATAACTGCACGCGCTCTTGGTCAAGTATTTGAAGATCATCATCATCATCAGCAGCATCATTATGTTATTATCATTATTGTTAATATTATTATTATTAATATTATTATTATTGTTATTATTATTATTATTATTATTATTATCATTAATATTATTATAATTATTATTATTATTTTATTTTATCATTTTTTATTCTATTATTATCATTATTATTACTATTTATTATATTATTATTATCATTATTATTATTATTTAGCAACATATACAGGAAACGTTTTGGGCTCTCTCGCTTGGCCGCCATTTTGTTGACGAAGACGCTTAAATCTTCAGTCGGAATAGATTCTTTTAGATCTCCCTCTCTCTCTCTCTCTCTCTCTCTCTCTCTCTCTCTCTCTCTCTCTCTCTCTCTCTCTCTCTCTCTCTCTCTCTCTCTCTTTCTTTCTCTCTCTCTCTCTCTCTCTCTCTCTGTAAAAGATTATGGAACTTAGTACAATGGTGAACAGAGGGTAGTGATACTGGTATAACGGCGTGACTCCTTATTAATAAGAGTTGACACACAGTAAGGGAACACACGAGACTATGTCTAGGGGGTAAGGCGGCTCACGGTCAGGTCAGCCTGCACGGAGGGGGAGGGCTAGGCCGACCTTACCGAGTCGGGTGCTGGTCACGAACTGAAGGGTCAAGCGAGATCAGAAATAATTGTCATCTACGCCCTCGCTGAGTGAATGGTTCCTATTTGGGACTTGGAGCCACGTGGCAAACAGCCACGTGGTCCACTGGTAACAGAAATAGACTTGTGCATATGCTATACTCTCTCTCTCTCTCTCTCTCTCTCTCTCTCTCTCTCTCTCTCTCTCTCTCTCTCTCTCTCTCTCTCTCTCTTTATCTCTCTCTCTCTCTCTTTATCTCTCTCTCTTTATCTCTCTCTCTCTTTTATCTCTCTCTCTCTCTCTCTCTCTCTCTCTCTCTCTCTCTCTCTCTCTCTCTCTCTCTCTCTCTCTCTCTCTTTCGGATTGTCTTTCTGATTCTCTCATTATTTTTTACTCTTTTACTCTATTTCTATTTGTCTCTCTGATTTTCTGTTTCCTTGCTTTCCATCTTTCTTTCTTTTTTTCTCTCTCTCACTATCTCTTCTTTATTTCGTTCTGATTATTTTGTTTTTTTTCTCTCCTGTTTCTCTTTCTGAATCTTTTTTTCTCTTTCTCCCTCTGTCTTTTTATTTGTCTTATTCTCCCATTCTGATTCTCTTTATTAACTCTCTCTCTCACTCTCTTTCTCTTTGTCTTTCTGGTTCTCTCTTTGTTTTTTTCTCTCTTTATTCTATTTTTTTTTGTCTTTCTTATACTCCTTTCCTTTATTTTCTCTCTCACTCTCT
>NC_051389.1:16656278-16668778 GCF_015228065.2 Penaeus monodon
TCCAAATCTGGTGGCAAGTAGTAGTCGAATCTCACAACGCCAAGTCATCGACACTGTTGCTGATCTACATTACCTGTTGCCAAGATATGCCTCCTGTCAAATTACCTCATCGCCTCCCTTAACACCCAAACATGGCTACCAAGTCCTCTTCTGATCCATGCATACTCCCACCATGCCTTCCCTTTGTGCTGACCACTCTCGCTTGTGCAACCCTCCTGATAAAGTCTCCGAAGATAATGCATTCTCATATTCTACGTCGCCATCCTCGTAAATCCGGTCCACCTGCCCCGCTAACTCTTCGCGAACCTTCGTCAGCACAGCCATGAAGCTGCAATTCTACCCGGCATCACCAATGCATGCTCACTAATGTTAGAATAAATGTGCCTATTATCACCAGATTAATTATTACCCTCCCTGTACCCGCCCACACCTTACATATGAGTTGCCTTCCTTCTCAAGGAAGACACACTACTAAGTCTATATTACAGAACTTCTCATTGTTAACCTTTGTTTTAACATAACAAACAAACGAAGTCATACACTGAGACCAGACCCAACCGACTCATACCTTCACCTCACATCCCACTCCCTGTCCTAAACATTCTTTAATTGATATAATATTGCTGTGTTGTGTTTTTTTTTTTTTCTCTCTCTATTATATTTGTCCTCGCATTGCACAATTTAGGATATCTTATTTTCTCTCAGAGCAAATAGCTACGTACAAGATAATTCAATTATTGATAAGTTTGGATATTCCTATTATATTATCCATATTTAGAGTTGCATTTTTTTTTTACATGATCATTCTTTCCCTCTATACAGTCTGTTTATTAGTAGTTATTTCTTTATTGCTTTTCATTCATATTCTGTGAATATATACATATTGCTGTGTTCTCTTTGAAACATCACTGTTTTCCTTACAGTTGCCAATTCAACCGTTCGCTTATTCACACATGTCGATTACCTGCTATAACCGTATGATTATGAATTGTACCAAGTGCCATCTTTCGACTTATAATTGAACCCAACTCACTTTCATGCCGTCCTCTCGAAGTTGTTCTCAGCTATGTTGGAAGTTATGCTTCTTTAATCTTAAGATTCCGGTAGATATGCAACATGTAACTAGTAGGTCAGTTCTGTTGCAAGTAAATTTACAAAGCTATACACCGAAGTTAATTTTAAGCCCGGCTCATGGTTATAAGTGGAGAAATCTTGCGCACGGTTAGAATTAAGTTCAGGCACAGCTGCCTCAATAAATCCAAAGCATAAGGACTTGCTTATTTAACCCGAAGATTGGATTGGAATTCTTGTCAAATTAACTTTATTTTTCACAATCTGATGGTACTTTACAGAAATCGCTAATTCTAATAAATCCTAAGTAACTAACACTTCCTCTTTTTCTTATCTTCCTTAGCCCTTTTAATGGCCTGGTACATTTATATTTCATCCTCTGAAGACAATGTCACCCTCCTTGCTACTGAACGTTACACCTCACTGCGAAGATTCCGCTACTCTGAAACGTGAGCACCTTTGGATCACCAGGATTAATCTGTAGAGGCCTAGCAGAATCTATATTCCTACACACCTATTGCAGTTTCAGATGTTGCAGATGGCTCGAGGACGAGCCTTGTGCATGGGACGTACGCACGCACGCTCGCACACACGCTCGCACGCACGCAGGCATGCACACACACACACACACACACACACACACACACACACACACACACACACACACACACACACACACACACACACACACACACAGCACACGGACCAAGGTAACTTGAAACAGGTTGTGATGAAATTTTTAGTTGGCAATTTTTGAGCTAAATCCACCCTCTTTGACTTCATTTATTGCAAATATTAAATATACATATTTCTTTATTCATTGGTTTCATTTTCGGTTGTTTTTTCTACACTACACTGCACTGAGAAAACACTAACCATAAATAATCGCATGGGTTGACCCTGTCAAAAAATGTAGTAAAGCTGATGACATCATCACATCATTGTGTGCTGTGAGATATTAGATATTACAAGATATATAATTATTAGTATAATTTACTAATATAATAACCAGAAGCAAAACAAAAATTTCCCCTTTTACTTATGATAACAAAGAGTTCCTTACCATTAACATCTGCCAGAATACTCAGTTTCATTTTAGGGTCAGTAGACTTAATGGAAGTGGAGCTACCTGGTTATATGCTCCTTGGCACAGACCATATCGGACGAGCTTGGCATGCAGTGTTTGCCGAGCATGCAATGAGGTTTAAAATATCAAATGAGGCATCTTAGTTGTTTGTAACTCAGCATACTGTAGTTTTGAATTTTCACCAAGAATTATTTATTACTCCATTATTCATCATGATGATTATCTTAATGGAATACTGCTGTGACCATGGAATATTTAGTGTCTATGTCTGTTATTAATGACTACAAGACATTAAATCCTGATTCCGTTTGCCTTGCAGTGTTTGCAATATGATATAAGTATTAAATTTTCATATTAAACAATAACATTTTTCAAAACTAATATGAATCAAGCATTTTTGAATAGCTATACAGATAAGCGTGACAGCGTTAGACCAGTGCGCACACACAAAATAACGGACTCTTGTGCATGAATCTTTCCCCGCGTGTTCGCGCCTCCATGTATATATAAACACTTTCGGCCACTTCATATCAGTTAGGTTAGATTGTGAAGTCATATGATATAATTACTTGCATAATAATATAATTACTTGCATAATAATATCGATCAGCTTTTAGTTTTCGCATCATACCGAATATCCTTTTGTGTGTAAATTCTGGTATGTCAAACATTTCAAAACGCTTAACCACCTTGTCTCTGGAATATATCACTCGTAGGAAGTTCGATTACCTTCAAGAAAATAAAACCACAACCATCTTTGAAGAAACAAACATGTTCAACAGTTTCACTAGCCTCCTCTTCGTTATTCTTACTTGTTTACATCTGGCGTTCAAGCTGCCACACACCGATATGTAACCACGCTCCCAAGATCTTACGATCTCCGTGACCTGTGGAAAAGAACAAAAAAGGCCATAATTTAGTCACGAAGAGTGTTCAGGGATATTGTTTCCTTATCTAATTTAGGTCGTTTACACAGTTGAATTTAAATGAAGCAATATTGACACTGCAAAACAGATGCTACCTGGCTTCCTGGCAGAGGGCGTCACAACATCAGTAACCAGTTCAGGTTCAGTGGGGAAATGAGCGCCGTCCCTCAGCGTAATAACATGCATTCTCACAACAGAGTGATGTAGAAATATGTGAATAATCCTGAAATCAACGGAAAAATGCTGGAGGCAACGAGCTTGTGATGTAATTAGTAATGAATTGTTAACTGGGCTTATGTGTAGCATATGTACGTATTATTTGTATACATAATTTCATTCGTTGCTTCATGCATGAGAACCTAGATCTCCTACTACCACCAATATTAGTGTTTATCTCATTGATTAACATAAAAGTGCCTCAGTCTTGCTCCTTAGAACCGTCTTCGGAACTTCGCTCTCCCCTTTTCCATTTCCCTTAAATGCGCCAATTTGAAACCCCGAAAATTTAATGAATACGTCACTGTTACTGCAGTTTCATTCTTGTCATCATTGTTATATATATATATATATATATATATATATATATATATATATATATATATATATATATATATATGTATATATATATAATTGTAATTTCACGAACATTTGACTGCGTGTCATTAAATGAGATGAACCCGTGTCATTCCCCCGGTCAGTCTTTCGAGTGTAGTTTTGAGCCCTCGAGACTGAGGCCCAATGAAAGGATCACCCCTGGCTTGGACTTCGGCCCTCGCTTCAACAAATTTTGAATGGTCTTTTCTTCTTCTCCTTTCCTTTTCCTTCTCTTCTTCCCCTTGTTCTGTCCACTTACCCTGGTCATTAATCCATTTTTGCCCTTTTTGCCACAATACTTTATCATAATGTTATACTTGGGGGCTTCGCACCAAAGCTCCACCCTATCGCTATATTTTGAATACGCCGGTAATGATGTTGACGTGGCAGAAAAAAAAAGTTTCGAGCCAACCAGATCAAATGATAATGTATCCACTACATTTATTTGATTAGGGTTAGAAATAGGTGGGTATTTATGCCTAAGTTCTGTAGTCAAATATTCGTGAAATTACGAATGACGTTCATATTTAGTGAGTATTCCTTTGATCTTACAATTTTACTACTTATTTGACTGTGTACTTAGCTGTCCACTGAGAATTTCAGAGGAGTTGCTCAAAACAACCAGAAATCTCCACAATACGTAGGACAATCTTAAAAATTTTCAGGAAAATAAACCTTTATTTTATACTTACACCTACATGTAAAGAGAAAAATTATAAACATCTTGGTAAATTAAAAAAATATTTCTATTTAGTTAATACAGCATCAGAAAATTGTAATTTCTTAGAAAGCTTCTTATAGTATGTAATTATAATATGTACTGACAGTAATGAAAGAAAAAATAAACAACTACAAAACAGGATGAACAGTTTTCACAGAAAGAAGTAAAAGAAAAATATTTTAATATATAGAAATATTCATGTAAATTTAAATGTATAAAATAAATATAAGAGATTCAAGAGCAAACTGGCAAAAATAAGAGGCGAAAATGAAAATGAGTTAATTTCAATTGAATATTTCTTTTCTATAATCATCCTACACTTCAACAAACAAACAAAACACATCCGGTTAGTAAAGCGTCATTCACACACACACAAAGAAGACAAAACTCATAAAAAAGGAAAAAACGAGTCATAATGTTTGTATTAAGCGAGGGAGAGAAAAGGTTTATATTTCCTAATCATCGCAACGAATTCCCTGCATGGGTACATCATGCGAGGAAAAGAGAAGAAAGGCATCGCGGAATTTCACCGCGGGAAGACGGCTCTAAGCTTGACAAAGCAGACTGGCATGAGTGCAAGCAGATAACATACAAGCTCGAGTGAACAACGCTGGTGCATCCGCCTATACACGTTTGTTCCTTTTGTATTTGGTGTTGTTATCAATACCCTGAATATTTTTCTGAATATTTGTACCCCAGCAAGATAAACAAAATGACAGCGTTTAGTCCGGTTCTGCCAACTGCAACCATGGTAATAATACTGTCACTAAAGAGAAGTCCAGGCGAAGCTGTCAGAATCTGACGCCAGAGGCTATTTAACAGGGCCCGTCCTAAACCTCACCCTGCAGACTTTTGAAAAGTTGAGGGCAAGCCTTAAGGGCGCGCGAAGTTAGATTTACAGTCGCCCTCAATTCCCATTTTTATGATATGATGCATTAAAAGGATTTTAACGTTGTGGATAACCTCATAACTGTAGTGCAGTAGTATTTTTTTTCCAGGTCTAGCTTACTATATGTTTCCATACACATCATAGTACAGTGAGTGGGTGCTTCACGGGCAAGGTGATGTGAAGCGATGGTGTGATAGCCTAGATAGTGTTAAGTGCTTGTATGCCTTCTCACTTGCAGCTTCCACCACTGGCTAGCCCAGTGCGAAAAAGGGAGCAGCTTTTGCATAAGTCTCCCCCTGCCAGGTCACAGCCTCTCCATCATCAAGACTTCTGCAGTGTCTCCTCGTGGCCACCCATGGGTAACTTGGCACCTTGTGGTCCCAGGCTAAACTGTGTGGGATCTCGGAGCTGCAGGAGGCCCCAGAGGTACGGAGTTATGGCCCACCAACGTGTGGACACGCTCTGGCTCCGTACCAACTCCTGCCCCCTAGCCACCCTGGGGTAATGGGGCGGCTCGGGGGAGGTGGGCCTTGCTAGTACTCCTCCCCCCAGAAGACCCTCAGGAAATGCAGCAAGTAAATAGATATGCTGGGGGGAAGGGTGCTGTCACCCAGCAAGCAAGGCGGGCTGTGGGTCCCGCTGGGAGGGCAAATATCGGGGTGCAGGATTGGAACGAGAGTTACTCGTCCCACCTGTGCCCCGCCAGGTGCCAACCCACCATGAAGCTTGTGGGGCAAAGCCCTCGGGAACCCCACAGGCAGATAGGCGGCCCCACAACCCACTGACCCCCTTTATTTAGGGCAGCGTTGGCGGGGGCAGCAGAGGTGGCGTACACCTGGAGTGACCACCCGAGGCTTAACCTCAGGCGAGCTTTCCGGATAGGTGCTTGGAACATCTGGTCCTTGCGGCAGGATGAGCGGTTACCTCTACTATTGAGGGAATTGAAGCGACTGGGAGTTGAGGTGGCTGCACTCTCGGAGGTGAGAAGGCGTGGTAGCGGCACGATCAGTGTGGGTGGCTACACCTACTACTGGTCGGGCCGCAGCGATGGTCACCACCTCCAGGGTGTAGCCTTAGCCATCTCCAGCCGACTTCAGCCCTCGGTAGTTGAGGTGACACCAGTTGATTGAGACTGAAGCATACTTTTGGTTTCATGTCTCTTATTGCTGTATACGCTCCTACCGATGTATGTAAACTTGATGTGAAAGAGGTGTTCTACGCCAAACTCGCATCTGTGGCAGACAATTGCCCCCGGCGAGATATTTGGATTGTTCTGGGCGACTTCAATGTGGTATCTGTGGTAGCGAGAATAGCCTTCTTCTCCGGGACTTTGCTAGGTCCCAGAAAATGAGGATTTCTGGCACCTGGTACTAGCGCTCCAACCCTGCTGGACATGGTACAGCGATACAGGTACAGTGGCCAAGGAGATTGACCACATTCTTGTTAGCACATGATGGAGGATCCTCCAGAACTGCAGGGTTTAATGGAGTGCCGAGTTCTGTGGCACTAACCATAGGCTGGTTGTGTCTACCCTGCGGTCCACTTCAAAACTCCCAGTACCTCCAGTGGCCACCTTAAGATGTTTCACTTGGACAGACTAAAAAAGGAGGAGTGTGCCCATGGGTTCACCATGGCAGTTTCTGACCGATTCACAGAACTCAACAACCGGACCCAGTTGCTCTGTGGGAGTACTTCAAGCGCATAACACTCAAACCAGCCCAGGAGTCCATTGGCATATGCCTGAGGGCAAGGCAGAATTCCATCTCCCTGGAGACATTAGAGGCCACTGAAGCATGTTGCATGGCTTAGCTGAACAGCAATCAGGTCTTGCATCGCTCTTTGCTGTGTAGGGCTCGGACACTGCTGAGAAGGGACAAGGAAAAGTTCATCAGGAATCTTGCTAAGGAGGTTGAAGGCCATTTCTTGGTAAACGACTTTTGCCCTGCCTACCAAGCCCTGAGAAGGCTGAACTCTAAGCCCTCCTCACAGGTGACTGCAATCCGATCAGCAGATGGATGGATTATCTCAGATCAGGTTGGGGTTCTTGAACATTGGGCTGAGTATTTTAAGTTGTACCAGGTAGACCCTGCAACAGTTAGTTTGGATGCAAGTGATCATCCATCAGAGAGGAAACTCTTACCCTAATGGAGGTTAGGATGGCAATTTCCAAGCTGAAGAGTGGGAATGCTTTAGGCGTATGTGATATCCCTGCTGAACTGCTAAAGGCTCGGGGTGAACCTATGGTTTGGGGCCTGCATACAGTCCTGACTGCCATCTGGCGGTCTGGTACCATTCCCCCTGAACTGCTGAGGGGCTTGGTCATCCCTCTGTGGAAGGGGAAAGGGAATCGTTGAGATTGTAGGAACTACCGTGGCACTACACTGTTCAGCATACCAGGCAAAGTTCTCATTCTTCTGAAATGGATCGGCAACCACCTACTGAGGCATCAGAGACCGAAACAGTCTGGATTTACTCCTGGCAAGTCCACAATAGTCCGAATACTAGCACTTCGAGTAATTGTGGAACGCCGTCATGAGTTTGGTCGTGGGTTGCTTGCAACCTACATTGACCTCAAGAAGGCGTTTGACTCATTGCATTGGGAATCACTATGGGTGATCATGAGACTCAGGGGAATTCCGATGCAGATTATTGGCCTAATAGCAAGCCTTTATACTGGTACTGAAAGTGCTGTAAAGTGTGGTGGGGGTCTGTTGAAACTTCTTCCCTGTTAATTCAGGGGTGAGGCAAGGCTGTGTTCTTGCACCAACACTTTTCAACACCTATATGGACTGGATAATGGACAGAGCTACTTGCCAAAGTCAGTGTGGAGCAACACTTGGCAATATCAAGGTCTCAGACCTTGACTTTGCCGATGATGTTGCTATCCTATCCAAGTCCTTGGAGCCACTGGTGGTGGCTCTTGATGCATTTAGCAATGTGGCGAAGCCCTTATGCCTAGAGGTCTCCTGGACCAAGACCAAGATTCAGGACTTTGGGGGTCTGTTAGGGGAACCCGTTCAGTCGATCCATGCTTGCAGCGAGGACGCTGAAGTTAGAGAGTTTTACATACCTTGGTAGCATAGTCCATATCTCTGGGATGTCAGACCAAGAAGTCAATAGACTGATTAGCAACAGGAGCCATGAACTCGATCAACAAGAACATTTGAAGGACCAAGCTGCGTGTCTTCAAGGCCTTGATACTGCCAGTTTTGCTCTATGGAAGCGAAACCTGGACGCTATCCAGTGTCTTGGAGTCTCGTCTTGATGCCTTTTGTAACAAGTCCCTTCGCTGGATCATGGGGTACAGTTGGTTGGACCACGTGTCCAACTGGCGGTTACATCGTGAGACTGGCATGGAACCTGTTACTTGCATAATCTGGGATTGCCAACTCAGGGTGGAAAAGGCCTGTGGGACGACCCAGGAGGTCATGGCTTGGGCAGCTCGATGAGACCTGTTGCGAAGAATTAGAGATGTGCCGTGGCCTGCCTGGAGACTCGCCTCGAGGGGTCCTCGTGTCTGGAAGCAAAGGGTGGATGCGGCCATGCGCCCCCGTCGGCGTTAGCCCCTTTATGATAATGATAGTACAGTGTTTCTAGCAGTATCCGATAACAATAACATCCACTCTGCACTCTTGTTTTCTCTACTAAGGATATTTTTTCAAGGTTGTAATTTAATAAGATTTGTCTTCATCACATACATGAATGACTGTATTATTATAATCCACATTCGATCACGTTCCTCAGTGCACTTGATCCTTGTATGCTTGTTACTTCATTCTCCCTGGCTCATGCCCCAAGGCTCATGATAACAATTGTTTTGGGAAGACAATATATTATATTAATAACATTATTGATGTAACTACTGGCCAGTGTACTAGTAGAAAAATGCTGTTAAAACGTAAAATATTTTGAAGTTTAACTATAAATCAGTCCGGGTCAGTACTTTCATTTTCTTCCCACTTTTTAATTAATTTTTGCCGTTTCTATATTCTCTTGTCATTCACGCGAAGTGAATAAAAGTGTAAATACTGAAGGTACATACATTGTGCGATCGTGAGCGTGTGTGTGTTTTAATGGTTGTCTTGCATGTTCCCGTGGGTACACTGCACAAACAGATAACCATACTTACATGCATGATTGAGGTTACTGCAAAGTAACTTTCATCTTTCTAAGTTAAGACATAAAAGTAAGAACCTGCCAGCAACGACTTGTGTTTTATTAGTAAATTCTATGAAAACTTTCTTCTATGTAGCTTTAACGTCCCTTGTTATTTTGCTTTTCCATCTATTGCCCTGAGAACACGAGGGAAAATATGTACAAAATATCAGGCTAGTGCATGATCTTCGAATTATTTTTGTTAGGAAACGTAAGTATTCCGATCACATGTAAGTTTAAAATAAAATGTTAAGAGACCATGAATATTTTTCATACCAACTATTACAGGAAGACGTAAGAGTTAACCATCGATCACTTGTAATACCTTAAGTTTTCTTTGGGTACTCATTGAGGGTCCCTTGACGGGAACCGTCCCTGGGCGATGGGAGGGAGGATTTTGGGTTGCAATGTTAGAAAGTGAGTTTGGGTCAGTTTCAGATACGTATATGAGTGTAGAATTATCCACACGAATATAAACATTTGCAATGCTTCTTCCCCAAGTAAAAAAAAAAAAAAAAAAAAAAAAAAGAAAAAAAAAAAAAAAAAAAAAAAAAAAAAAAATCGTATTTTTCGAATTTCTTTCCTATAAAATGTAGTAAATACCATCCAATTTTGACATAGACATCATATAAGTATGTTTAGGGTTCTATGATAATACATGAGCAGTTGCAAGTCTTCATCTCTGCAAACTTGCAGCAAGCAGATATCTACTGTGCATAACTTTGGATGTTATCACATACACATCTGGCTTTGAGACTAGCGTTATGATTGTAAGTCAGAGTCTTACAATTAAAACATAATACACTCTGGGAATTGGCAGTTTTACTGTTAAATGCCGGCAGGGTTTTGATCCCGACTGGCATACATACAAAGACTGTACTGCTGTTTGCGTAGTGTGTCTCCCTTATTTGAGACTACTTACCTCTTTCCAATCCTGTCACTATTAGTATTTAGCATAAGCTGGGGAGCCCATCTTCTGTGAAGAAGCTCTGTTTTAAAGTGAATAATGGATATAAAGTTGTTATCAACCCTGAACAACTGACCCCTTTCCTCTCCTCAAGCCCAAAATGCACGGTCATGGTAAATAATATCAACAAGACAATCCTGCCACAATCATGTGAATCTATCTAAGCAGAAGTTACAACAAAAAACGATGTCACTATGGTAGATGTTTACAAAGCACCCAAGTCTTGGATCATCAAGATGCTCAACACCAGACCATTCCATTTACTGACTAACTTCTTGGTCTGACAGCCCGAAGACATGGACTACGCTATCAAGGTATGCAAAGCTCTCTGTGACTTCAATATCCTCACCACAAGCATGGATCGATTGAATGGGTTCAAACAAGCCCCCAAAGTCCTGAATCTTGGTCTTGGCCCAGGAGACGTCTAGGTCCAAGGGCTTCACCTCATTGCATCAAGATCCGCCTCCAGTGACTCCAGGGACTTAGATAGGATAGCAACATCATTGGTATGGTCAAGGTTTGAGACCTTGCTCTTGCCTGAGTTTGGGTAGTAGCTCTGCCCATTGTCCAGTCCATGCAGGTGTTGAAAAATGTTGTTGCAAGAACACAACCTTGCCTCACCCATGAATTAACAGGGAAGTTTGACAGGCTCCACCATACTTTACAACACTTTCTGTACTGGTATATAGGCTTGCTATTAGGCCAATAATCTGTGTCTGAATTCTCCTCAATCTTAGAATCTCCCATAGCAATTCTCTATGCACCAAGTCAAATGCCTTCTTCATAATTAAACGCACAATGGCGTTCTACAATTACTCGAAGCACTAGGATACGGTTTATTGTCGACTTGCCAGGAGAGAATCCAGATTGCTCCAGTCGTGGAGTAGGAGGTCGTGGATCCATTTCAGAAGAATGTATGCGAAAACTTTGCCTTGTAATCTAAACAGTGTATTGCCCCGACAGTTGCTACAGTCCCAATAATCCTCTTCCCCCTTCCAGAGAGTGATGACCATGCCCCTCAACAGGTCAGGGGGAATGGTACCAGACTGCCTGATGGCAGTCAAGACTGCATGAGAGCCCCGTGCCATAGGTTCACCCCTAGCCTTTAGAAGTTCAGCAGGGATAATCACATATGTCTATGGCTTTCCCACACTTCAGCTTGGAAATTGCCATCCTAATCTCCGTTTGGCTAGGAGGTTTCTTGCTGATGGGTGGGTCTGGCACAGGTATTGTGATACCATTAGCATCCAAGCTAACTGTTGGAGGGTCTACCTGGTACAACTACTCAAAATACTCGGCCCAATGTTTACCAACACCAACATGATCTGAGATTATCTGTTCATTCACTGAGTGGACTGCAGTCATCTGTGAGGAGGGCTTAGTGTTCAGCTTTCTCATTTACCAAAAAATAGCCTTCAACCTCCTCAGCAAGATTCCTGATGAACTGTTCCTTGTCCCTTCTCAGCAGTGTCTGAGCCCTACGCAGCAAAGAGCGATGCAAGACCTGATTGCCATTGAGTTGAGCCATTCAACACACTTCACTGGCCTCCAATGTCTCCAGGGAGATGGAATTCTGCCTTGCCCTCAGGCATACGCTAATGGACTCCTGCACTGCTTTGAGTGTTTTGCACTTGAAGAACTCCCACAGAGCAACTGGGTCCCTCAGGTTCTGTGAATTGATCACAGAAACTGCCATGGTGAACCCACGGGCACACTCCTCCTCCCTCAGTCTGTCCGAGTGAAGCATCCTAGAGTGGCCACTGGAGGGACGAATACAATGTATTTCTGACGAAGACACAGTTGAAACCAGTCAAATACATCTCATGTATTGTGAAGATATTCATTATCATTCATACCTATTTTACATTTGTCAATATGAATACGGTTCATAGATGATTAGGAAGATCTATTTGGGCAGTTTCACATCCATTTCTACTCTTGGGAGATTTCAGTGGTCGGCATCACCTCTGGGGAGACACTTTGTGCAACCCTCGAGGAAGGGCCTTGGAGTCCTTGTTCTCAAGAGTTGATACAGTTTTACTGAACAGTGACAATCCCACACATTTCCAAATCCAAACTGGAACTTTTTC
>NC_051389.1:16673778-16686278 GCF_015228065.2 Penaeus monodon
TATATGTGTGCACGCACGCACGCACGCGCACGCACGCACGCACGCACGCACGCACGCACGCACGCACGCACACACACACACACACACACACTTATATGCGTGCGCGCGCACACGCACACGCACACGCACGTGTGTGTGTGTGTAATTTTTTAAAATGCATTGGATGCTCAGTAACTGTAGAAAATTGCAACGTGATACATCTAGACGAATCCGTGGCGCCGGAAACGTTATCACTTGCTCTGTTTCCTCTGTGCTTCGGCACCTACCACTGCTCTTGCCCCTGCCCTTGCCCCTACCTTTTCCCTGCCCCTGCCCTTGCCCATGCCCCTATCCCTGTCCCTGCCCTTGTCCCTGCTCCTGCCTCTACCCTTGTCCCTATCCCTTCCCCTGCCCTTTTCAATGCCCCTTCCCCTACCCTTGTCCCTATCCCTTTCCTTACCCTTGTCCCTGCCCCCCCCCTATCCTTGTCCCTGTCCCTTCCCCTACCCTTGTCCCTGCGCCTGCCTCTTCCCCTGCCCTTGTCGACCTCACCTTGGCCACTGCGGCTCTGGTGGAGAGAATTAGTCGATGAGACTGTTACAAGTGATCATTATGGCACTATTACTACCCTCATGGATGCTTGGCCCAGCCCAAATGCCACAAGCAAATCCAAGAAGGAAAAAAGACAAGGCCAACTGGCATACCTTTCAGAATGCCTTGTCTCACTGTCACAGAAGCAATGAACCCCTACAAAATGAAAACGTTAAAGTGCTGGAAGCCAGACTTACCAGTGCCATATATCAAGTAGCCTCACAGACTACCTAAAACTTGGCCATGGTCCAGGAGTTATAAAGACGCTTGGTACTTTAATGATGAGATTAAGAAAGTCAACCAGAGTGAACATGTGTAGAAAACATTTCCGAAGGCAAAGAACTCCTGACAACCTAGCCCTCTTAAGGGAAGAAGTAAGGGATGCCAAGGAAACTGCCACATGAGTCAGGCAGGAAAAGTGGCTGGAATGGTGCGAGTCCTTTGACCACCGAACCACAGAGCTGTGGCAACGGGTCAGGCGAGCTACTACTCATCCCCGAGGTGCACACACCACGACCCTCAATCAAAAGCAAACAGACTGGTGCACGAGTTCTCTGTGAGAACAAACAGCAATAGTCTGCCAGCCAAACTGAGGGCAAACCAACAACGTCTATGACCAAGCAGACTTACTCATATCAGAGAGAGGGCAGCCAAACCCGATAACTCTTTGAGGAAACTATGAAAAACCTACAATAACAGTTCTTGTACAGCTCCGGGGTCTGATGGGATATCGTACCCAATCATTTCCTACCTAGGACTGGCAGTTGAGCTTGCATTCCTGCAACTCATCAACAAGTCCTGGGAAACTTTCGCTCTACCCCAAAGCTGGAAGAGGGTTATCATAGTTCCCATCCCCAAACCAAAGGAGCCAGGGAAGTACCGCCCCCATCTCTCTCCTCAACTGTTTGGGCAAGACAGCCGAGAGAATGGTACTAAACCGATTCCAATGGAAAATGGGACCCCCGCATGAACACCTCCATGGGTTCACAAAAGGCATAAACACAACATACAGCATTGCCACGCTCTTAAGCACAATCAGCACTGTCACTTCTGTGGTAGTATTCCTAGACCTGGAGAAGGCTTTTGAATTAGCAAGTCCTCTTGCTATTCAGGACACCCTGATCCAAAAGGGAATCAGAGAAAAGCTCTTGGCTTGGATAGGTGACTATTTCAGGAACAGAACAGCCAAAGTCAGATTCCAAGGTCACCTATCACAGAACATGCCACAAGAAAATGGAACACCACAGGGTGGGGTTCTCACTCCAGCCCTTTCAACACCCTAATGTCCTGCATCCTCAACATACATCTCCCAGTAAGGTGCAAGATCATCTCCTATGTAGATGATCTCGTAATCATCTCCACTGGACCACACTGCCTAAGTAAAGCCCAGCTCTGTCTGGACCTTGTATCTGAGGAGTGTTGTAGGACAGGACTAAAGATCTCTGCAGCTTGAGAGAACTCAAGAATTGATCTAATGGCAGCTCATTCCCTTTCAAAAGTCATCCAAGCACCCAGGAACACAAACATGAGACAAAAAATACTCAAACGAGCTGTTTGCAAACAACTGGCTGTCTCACACAGCCAGGGTGTTGATATGCTATCAGCTCAAAGAACTACTTGCCAAGGCGTGGACTTCACGCCGACTTTATTGAAGCCCCGCCGTGGGCACAAACCTTCATTGAGTCCTCTGTTATGAGCTTGTCAAGGAGAAAGAATCAATACCCATAGCCTAGTCTAAAGGTAGAAGCTGAGAGTGTCATTGCAGCCATCACTCTTCTGGGTAGTAGAACCTACTTCACAGATGACTCAGGTGCTGGCTTTGCAATAAGGGAAGCTACACAATCCATGAGGGTAACAGACAACGCCTCCTCGGTACAGGCAGAGGCAGTAGCGATCATGGGAGCTCTAGCCCATGTGTCCCTGAGTGAAGGACATGTGGTCATACACACAGACTCAAAGACAACATCTACCTCCTGACCACTGTCCTTATCATAGCACATAGGATTCTTGCTCAGGGTAGAATAATAATCATAAACTGGGTCCCTAGCCACATAGGCATCAGAGGGAATGAGCTTGCTAACAGACTAGCTGACAATGGCAGGGGTATGCCCCTAAATCCCAGGCAGAAGTGTAATGCCACAGCTCGTGTCTTCCTCCTATAGTTTCATAGTGAGAAAACGAAATCCTCCTTGGCCAGGTGGTACTCATATGCCACAGGCTATAAGCCACTGGCACTTTCTGAAGCAATCAGTATAGGTACTAAAGTCATTCTTTACAGAATCAGACTAGTTTACCATTGAGCATGGCAGATCATAGAGACAGTTAACTATGCAGACAGGTGTTACATGCTGTGGCGAGCCAAATGACATGTTGGTACATAACTACAGAATCACTCGCTCACTTAGCTCACGCTCTGAAGGGGGAGTACCTGTAGCAGCACGACCCCACAACCTGAAGTTCAGTGTAGTTTCCTAGGTTGGGTCACAACAGGTCCAAAGCTGATTGGACAGTGGGCTCCACTCGTTCCCTGCACACTTACACAGCGCACGTGTACTTAAGTCACAGAATCCGAAACCCCGATCAGGAATCTCCGATCCTCCAGACGACCATGACAACAGGAGCATCAACACAAGGACTGCAAAGTCCTTAGCCGACTGGGGAGCCTGCTGCTCCCCCGTTGATCTCCATTTCATCTTCAGCACCCAGCCACACCGACAACAAACACTTCCCAAAGATATAAGACATCAGTCCAAAGAGTATATATATGTTACTGACGTGTTGTATTTCCTCCTTCAGGAACTCCAGGCTGCAGATTCTAAATGCTTGTAGGAAGAAACCAATGAACACACTTTCTTTAGGTCTGTTGTCATGGGCAGAGAAATAGTGTAAAAAATCATTTTTATCAGTGGGTTTTCTATACACAGAGAACATCAGGCTGTCAGGTCTCATATCGATTAAGGTGTCGAGGAAAGGAAGCTGTTCATTTCTCTCCTCTTCTGTGGTGAACTGTATGGAGGGGTGCAATATATCTAGTTTGTGGAGGAAAGTTTATAGGTTTATCCTAGTTGGCACCACAGCGAAGTTGGCACATTACTACCCACGATGTTCTGATAAGCCAGCTTTGAGAATTTCCATAAACAGTTGGGCAAGGACTACTGAAAGAGGAGAACCCATCACAAATCCTTCAATTAGCTTGTACTCACGTCCTCGAATGGGCCAAGCTCCAAGCACAGTTTGATGAGTGTGATGCAATCATCTCTCGACAATGGTAATTCACTCTCGTTCATTCCTGGAGTTTAGGGTGCTTGTGAGACGTACTGCAAGATTCTTTGCTAACAGGAGTGAGCACTCCCGTTGGTGATGGGTCTCACAGGGTTTCCTTCCTTGTGGGTTTTGATGTTCCCACAGATAGTCGGCGTATGTGGCGTCTCCTCAAGCAGGTGCAGCAAAGACTTCCCCTTCTCTGAACATCTGAGGATCTTCCTTGCTACTCTATTGAACTCTAGAAACCTTGCCTCTTTCTTTCCTGTCCTAGCTTTCCTGTAAGTAGAGAGCAGTACTTCCATCTTATTGACATAATCAGTGTTATCAATAATTACGACACCGCCACCCTTATCGACCGGAGCAATGTTCTGGGCAACTAGGTTTGGTTTGTATTTGAATTTGTGTGTTTGTCTATGATGTAGTGTTCGTCCTCATGTTCGCATAATCAGGCCCAGATGTTTTTAGCTTGTCTGCGTATGAGTGTGTTAAGTGGTGTACCCAGAGTAGTGCTTTGTTCTGTACTGATTGCATTTATAGTTTTTGTGAGTTAGATATTGCAACCATTGAGACAAGGTATGCATTCAAGAATAGGTCTGACAGTTGTTTTGTAGAGTCTGAGCTTTGTTCGTAGTGTGCAGCATGAAAAGCGTCTGAGTTTGGCGAGTGTTGTGTGTGCTTCAATGTTTCTTTGTGTGATGTGTGATGTGAAGCCTGTGTTTGTGAAGTGAAAACCGAGAATGTTTCCTCTGTTTGTGTATGGAATGTTGGAGTTTTTTGCAGTTGTGGTTTTGTGTGCTATGCGCTTGAGTTTGTATTTGTTGATGTTTGTATTTTCAGTGGTGCTCAAAGGTGTTAATGTTCTGTTTATAGTCTGCATAAGAATTATAATTGCTGTAAGGATGTGGCAGATTGGCTGTGTACAGGATATATAAAATTGATGAAAAAACG
This sequence comes from Penaeus monodon, assembly GCF_015228065.2. Classification (NCBI taxonomy): domain Eukaryota; kingdom Metazoa; phylum Arthropoda; class Malacostraca; order Decapoda; family Penaeidae; genus Penaeus; species Penaeus monodon. The sequence goes on from NC_051389.1 coordinate 16,678,561, forward strand.
CTTCCCTGTGGTACACCACTTCTACCCTGGTGGGGGGTGGGGGTCCCCAAGTGTGAGCCCAGGCATATTGTAGCAGTCCTGTGGTCCAGGAAGCTGCAGAGGAGGCACGTGAGATGTGTCAGGAGTTGTAACTGTGTTAATTTGTATTTGAGGCCCGTCATCCCAGACTTTGCCAAAGGCCTTGCTGACATCTCATAGAATAATGTTGATCTGCACGTTAGCTAGACCGAGAGCAATCTCCTCTTAAATAAGGGCGAAAGCATTCTCGGTCTTCCTGTGTGGGCGAAAGCCATATTGCCTACTGTGTTATTAGTCTCTGCAGCAGTGTCTGGGAACTTCCAGGAATGAGATGACATGGTAGTTCTCCATCTTATGTGGTTACTTCCCTGGCTTCAATATGAAAGTAATGGTGGTGTGTTTAAATTTGTTGGGGAAATATCCTGTAGCCAATACTGTGTTAAAGATATGGCATAGCTTGCAGATCATTATGGGTGGCAGAAGTTCCATGATTGTTTTGTTTATGTTGCTTGTCCTGGTGTTGTGTTTTTTTTTTTGTTTATTTGATGGTGTTTACTATTTCTTCTGTCGTAATTGGTGTGGAGAGAGTACTGTCATGTTTTCTGTAGGTGTTGCAGAGTTCGTTTTTCCGTGTTGTCCATTGTAGGATATTGTTCTATATGTAGTGCATTATGTGTCATATGCGTGTAGTGTATTATGTGTCATGTTGTGTTACTTGTTTTTTTTTTGTGCTGTGTTGTCTATGGGTGTCCATTGAGTATTTTGTGTATGGTCTTGTGTTGTTCAATCATAGTTGTTGATATGTATGTTACATTCCAGGAGGTGTGCATGTATGTTTTGAGCTATATCCATGTTATGTTGGTCTGCTTTGTTCATTAGCCACTTAATTCAGTTCTTTTTTATTTTGAACCCAGTTTCCTCTCTTCCAGAATAGACACATTTTGGAGGATTTTCAGCAAATAGTCGGATACCATAGAAACTGGGGTCAATAACCGTGCTGTGCATGAGGCGATCCATGCCCTCATCATCTCTGTGACAGCACTTGGACTTTAAACAAACAAGAGATGGTGGTGGTGGGTTAGGGGAGGTAGGAGGGTCCTTCCTGAATAGAACCTGTGGTGGCTTTGTTCATTTGCATTACTTAGGTGTCACGGAAGTGTCGGGTTTGGGAGCTGTCACAGGTGTGACTGGGAGATCATGTATAGTTGAGTTTCCAGAGGCATGTCATGTGAAATCTCACTTGCTGTCTCTGAAGTTACCTCTGTGAATTTTGCAGGGGGCTGTGTGACTTTGAGGATACTGTATGAGTCTGCCTCCCCCAGATCTAATTCTGGCAGCTTGTTTTGGGCTAGGGACACTCTGGCACGGTGTCTGAAACCCTTCTCAGGGGCAGGGCTCCAGGAGCCTCAACGGTGACAGCTCCAGCTGCCACTACATCCACAGGGGCCTCCGTTGCTAGACAGAATGCCCCTGAAACAAAGGCTCAGGTCTGTCCTTTGCCCAGGCAAAAAAAATCCTGAGCCTGTCCGAAGGAAGCCTGTGGAAACTAGTTCCACAGGTAAACAACCCTTCGAAAGATACTCCCAAGATCCTGAAAAGGGACAGCCTAAAGGTGTGAATGTTGCCAAACACCTTATGAAGAGGTAGTTTGAAGAACTGGATACCCTAATCCAATGGAACTGTCAGGGAATTCATGCAAAATGGGAAAAACTGCAACATCTGATAGCTTCATGTAACCCAGTTTGAGTATGTATACAAAAGATTATGACCAGTGAAAATTGTCCTATTTCCTTGAGAGGATTCCAAGTTGAAGCCCTTTATGGTACCTTTGATAATGGACCTCATGAAGGAGTAGCAGTAATGGTATGTTAGGATATTCCCTTTCAGTCCATTCACCTGCAGACAACACTGCAGGTGAAGGCTTTGAGAATAGGTTTGACACGACCTTACACTGTAGCATCCATCTACCTAACGCCACATAGTCTCAACATAGATGATTAGGAAGATCTATTTGGGCAGTTGTCACATCCATTTCTACTCTTGGGAGATTTCAGTGGTCGCATCACCCTCGAGGATGGGCCTTGGAGTCCATCAAGATGCTGTTAATTACTTCACATGACGAATTCACCTTGCAGCAGAAGCATCCATTCCCAAAAGTAGCGGGCAGTTCCGTCGACCTCCGGTACCATGGTGGTCTGATGAATACCAACAAGCTGACAGAGCAACAAAAGCTGCATTAAGGCAGTTGAAACGACGCCCCGGTGATAAAAACTTGATCCATTACAAAAAGACCTGAGCCAAGGCCAGATGAGTGCTAAAGGAGGCTAGATGGACGTCGGGGAGACAGTATGTCCCCTTGATTAACTGTGATTAACTAACTTGATTAACTAACTCCCTTAGCATGGGTATGGGACAAGGTGTGTCAGATCGCTGGAAAGAGCACATCCATGTCACCACCTAATTTGAAGATAAATGGCATAATCATCACAGACAAAAAAGATTTTGCAAATGAGCTAGCTAAATCCATGGCAGAGATCTCTGGAGCATCTTACATTGCTCGATTCTCCACTCTTCGAGCTGAACAGGAAAGAAACCCAGTGTCGTTCTTAAGTAGGAAAGTAGCAGAACCAAATAACTTGTCATTTTTGCGTAAGGAGATGGTCTCTGCTTTGCAGCTCTGCCGTAAGACTGACCCAGGAAGTGACGATATTCCACACCAAATGATATCTCACTTACGAGAATCATTTCTGTAGCAAGAGAGGGTACAGTGCCATCCACATGGAAAGAGGCTATAATCATTTCTGTTCCTAAACTTGGCAAGGATGCTTCCACACCAGGAAATTACAGACCAATTTCTCTCACCAGCTGCATCTGCAATCTGATGGAGAAAATGGTAAACTTCAGGTTGACATGGCTGCTAGAAAAGGAAAATGTGTTGACCCCATATCAATATGGGTTTAGAAAATTGAAATCGACCACAGATGCACTTGTAAGGATGGAAACTGCTATACAGAATTCCTTCACACAGTGACATCACATGTTAACAGTCTTCTTTGACCTAAAAAATGCTTACGATACTACTTGGAAGCATGGCATACTCATGAAGCTGTATGACATTGGTTTAAGAGGAGCATTACCTACCTTCATACAAAACTTCCTTACTAATAGGAAGTTTAGAATTCGGGTGGGAAACAGTTTCTCTAATCTGGAAGATCAGCTGGAAGGGGTCCAACAAGGTAATGTTTGCCATTGCTATAAATGGCATTGTAAAGGTTGTTCCAAGTACTGACTCATGTAATCTGTACTGTACTGCTCAGGAGGAAGCTTACAGGATGCGCAAGGACACATGCAGACTGCAATAAATCAGGTTGTGCAGTGGGCAACATACCATGGATTCAAATTTTCTCCAAACAAGACCATGGCTATACATTTCCACAATTGAGGAAACTTCCATCCTTCCCTCTATTAGGAGCAAACCCTCTGCAATTTGTCCAAGAGGTGAAGTACTTGGATCTAATTTTTGACTCAAGGCTTACATGGGTGCCTCACATCAAACAGTTAAAAGTGAAGGCTACAAAAGCACTTAATATTTTGCGTGTTCTTTCACATCTATCTTGGGGTGCAGACTGCACAACGCTTCTGTGGCTTTATCGAGTAAGCTTGACTATGGATATGAGGCTTATTCATTTGCAACTCCCACTGTTCTCCGGATGTTGGACTCGGTTCATAATGAAGCTCTCAAAATCTGTACAGGGGTTTTCAGGACTTCACCTGTAGAGTCCCTGTATGCTGAGAGTGGGACTACAGTAACCAGATTTACTACATGTGACTACAAAGGATTCCAGGATCTACATTCAGACTGGTTTTCAACCCCCTTGAGGATAGCCGATCCTATGGTAGGAGAATAAGGAATCTTGTGGAAGATCTTAATTTAAATCTCACTTGGGTTCTGGCTGTTGGAATTCCCCAATTCGGTTACTCCCTTGCTGCTAATCCCTGCTAAAAAGGGGCAGTAAGTGAGAGCGTACCACCTAGACGAATACAGAAACCCCAGGGGACTTTTAAAGTCCTTAGTAACAGGGAATACTGAGTAAAACATGTATATGTATATGTATGTAAATGTGTGTGTGTGTGACACACACACACACACACACACACACACACACACACACACACACACACACACACACACACACACACACACACACACACACACACACACACACATATGTATATGTATATGTAAATGTATGTGTATGTATATTTATGTATATGTATGTATATGTATCTCTTCTTTTAATGGTAGGTTCATGTCTGAGCCGCCGTGGTCACAGCATGATACTTAATTGTAGTTTTTCATGTTGTGATGCTCTTGGAGTGAGTACGTGGTAGGATCCCCAGTTCCTTTCCACGGAGAGTGCCGGTGTTACCTTTTAGGTAATCATTCTCTCTATTTATCCGGGCTTGGGACCAGCACTTGACTTGGGCTGGCTTGGCCACCCAGTGGCTAGGTAGGCAATCAAGGTGAAGTTCCTTGCCCAAGGGAACAACGCGGCGGTCGGTGACTCGAACCCTCGAATTCAGATTGCCGTCGTGACAGTCTTGAGTCCGACGCTCTAACCATTCGGCCACCGCGGCCCATATGTATATGTATATATATGTATAAATATGTATCTGTATATAAATGTATATATATATATGTATATATATATATATATATATATATATATATATATATGTACATGTGTATATTTATGTACATGTGTATATTTATGTACATGTGTATATTTATGTACATGTGTATGGTGTACATGTGTATATATGTGTACATGTGTATATACGTGTATATATGTATATATGTATATTCTTCTCCTTCTTTCTCCGACGTTCCTCTTCCCTTCTTTTCTCTCTCTCTTCTCCTTCTTCGTTCTTCTTCCTCCATTTCATTCATGAGAATTCTTTGAGAAGAGAAGAGAAGGAGGGGAGGAGGGGAGGAGGGGAGGAGGAGAGGAGGAGAGGAGGAGAGGAGGAGAGGAGGAGAGGAGGAGGAGGAGGAGGAGGGAGGAGGGGAGGGGGGGGAGGGAGGAGGGGGAAGAAGAAGAAGAAGAGAGAGGGGAGAGAGGGAGGGAGGGAGGGGAGGGAGGGGAGGAGGGAGAGAGGGGGAAGAGGAGGACAGAAAGGGAAAGAGAAAAAGGGAAAGAGAGGAAGAGAGGAGAGGAGAGAGAGGAAAGAGAGAGAGGAAGAGAGAGAGAGAAAAGGACAGGGGGGAGAGAGAGGAGAAGAGAGAAGAAGAAAAGAGAGGAGAGAGAGAGAGATGAGAGAGAGAGAGAGAGAAGGGGAGAGAAAAGGACCAGAGAGAGAGAGGACGAGAGAGGGGGAGAAAAGGACAAGGAGAAGAGAAGAGACAGAGAGGGGAGAGGAGAGAGGGCAGGGGAAAAAGAAAAAGAAAAAGAGAGGGGAGGGGAAGAGAGAGAGAGAGAGAGAGAGAGAGAGAGGGGGAGGAGAGAAAAGAGGGAAGAGGGGAGAGAGAGAAAAGACGAGAGAAAAAGAGGGGGACAGAGAGGGGAAGAGAACCGAGAGAGAAGAGACAGAGAGAGCAGAGAGAGAGGGGGAGAGGAGAAGAGAGAGAGAGGAGAAAAGAGGAGAGAGAGAAAAGAAAGTTTGGGGAAGAACAAGAATTTGGGGAGAAGGGAGACGGGAGCGAGAGGACGGAGGAACGAGATTTTGGGTGGGAGAGAAGAGAAATGAGGGGAAGGAGAGGGGGGACGAGAGCGAAAGGGCCCCCAGAGAGGGAAGAGAGCCGAGGAGAGAGGTGAGGGGAGAGGAAAGAGAGAGAGAAGAGAGAGGAGAGAAAGAGAGAGGGGAGAAAAGAGGAGAGAAAAGAGAGAGAAGAGGGGGAGAGAGAGAGAGAGAGTGGGGGAAGGGAAGGGGAGGTTTAAAAGATTGTTTGGTTACATTAGAGTACACTGGTTTTTTCTGGTTGACATATTGTAATTCGTAGTAATATTAGTGTAATCGAAGATAAATGGTTATATATTCCCAATTAGGATTTTTAATATGAAATTTTCATTCCAATCTTCCGGGTTTTTGAAGATATAAAAAATTTTTTTTAAAAAATTTGGGGGAAAAAGGAAAAAAAATTTTTTTTTGGAGAAAAGAACCAAGGCCCAAGAGAAACCCCGGTAGAAAAGGGGGACACAAAAAAAAAGGTAAATTTTAGAGGGCCCGGGGGTTAAAAAAGAAAAATAAAACAAAAAAAAGGGAGAAGAGAGGTGTTTAAAAAAAAAAAAAAAAAAAAGGGAGGCCAAAGGGGGAAAAAAAAGAAAGAGTTTTTAAAAAATAGATTTTAAAGAAAGTTTTTTTTTTTTTTTGTGAAAAATTAAGGCCCGGGCCGATTTTTACCCCAAAAAGGGGATTTTATTTTTTAAGGGTTAAAAAATTTTGGTTGTTTTGAGAAAAAAAGTTTTTTTTTTAATTTCGTTATTCCCGCCCCCATTGTGGTTTTTTGGGCCCAAACTTACAGAAAAAAGGGGGGGGGGGAAAGAAAAAGGGAAAAAGGGGAAAGGCGGAAAAAAGAGGGGGAACAGGAGGGAAAGGGAGAAAAGAACGGGGGGGGGGAAAACCCCGGGAAACCCGGGGGGAGGAGGGAAGAGGGAAAGGCCGGAAGAGGGAGGAAGGAAGAGAAAGGAACAGGAGAGAGGTACAGGAAGAGACGGAGGCAGAGAGAGAGGAGAGGAGAGAGGGAGAGAGAGGAGAGAGAGAGAGAGAGGAGAGAGAGAGAGAGAGAGAGAGAGAGAGAGAGAGGAGAGAGGAGAGAGAGAGGGGGAGGGGAAGGGGAGGTTTACTAAAGTCATAGCTTGGGTCATAGAGTCATCACCGTTGATTCGTATCGACATTGTTGTTACTGAAAGGATTGAAGATAAGTAGCGTATTTTTGCATATTACTTTAAAAATTTAAAAGTATATAGTTTTTGATTTCGAATTTATAATATAATTCTTTTTAATATTGTGATTCGATTATTTAATTTCTCGTTCACAATATTTTTCTTTATCGCGCATGTAATTTAGTTATTACTAGCTTTGCCTCATTTGCTTAGAATACTCGGATATGAACCTGTCTCGATCCCACTCATGTAAAATGGTCAACTTTTATTGTCATCTGACCCTGCCTGCACTTGAAAAATAGTTTATTTATTAATATTTCTATCTACATTTCAATTATTTCTTAGTGTTAGAGATTATTGCCACCTGACCCCGGCTGCACTTTAAAATAGTTTATCTAATAATATTTCTATCTCTATTTCAATTATTTCTCAGCGTTAGAGCTCATGCGATTTCATATTGTTCATGATTTTCGTCATCATAATTCATCCATTCATATGATATTGATCATAGTAACGATTTTTCTTTTTTCCTCTCTTGTGACAATCATTAAGATGCTGTCTGTCCGTTCATTGATTTTCTGCACCGCGAACGTCATTTCATTTTTATTACATGGTCCTTGGTGACGATCCCAAAGATGGATTTCTGGATATGTTATTGATGTTTAATCAAATGTCTTTATACGTGTCTAGATGAACGCTTATCGCCCAGCTGCGATTCGTGCTGTTTGGCGACTCTACATGAGCCGCGGTGGCCGAGTGGTTAGAGCATCGGACTCAAGACTGTCACGACGGCAATCTGAGTTCGAGGGTTCGAGT
>NC_051389.1:16688778-16691068 GCF_015228065.2 Penaeus monodon
ATCATTAGTATTTCTCTTCTGTGTTATGTATTTCGGCCTTATTTCCTCTCCCTATGCTTCGTTTTTGTCCTGGGTAAGACAATAAACTGCACCCTAGGGGTTCCCCTTGAACAAAGGATAGCACCCTATAGCTCCCATAACCAGGGTTGCGGTGAACTGTCGGCAGAGGGCAGTGGATATCTGGTGAAAACACCTTCAGTTCTACTGATTATGGTTTTCACCAAATAATATGTCGGCGTATTAAAAGTGTAACTGTTTTAAAAGCGGCCCGAGATAGTTCCTCCAATTAGTTGGAGACTGCGAGTTTAGAAGGAGCCTGGGGATTCCACTCAACTTTTTTTTCTCCTGACAAACCCTACACCAATGATTAAATAAGAAAAGATAATCATACCACATCGCCCGTCGGTGGGTTACAAGGGGCGCGTTAGTAGTGGGCAACCAGGCTGACAATGTTAAACATGCATCTGGAAGACAAAGAAGATAAAGAAAACAGGTCCAATTAAGAAACACATTAAAAATCGGAACGTGGAACGTAAGGAAAATGAAAGAGATGGGTAAATACAGACGGACTCTAACGAAATGGATAGATACAACATTCAAATACTAGGAATAAGTGAGACCAATTGGAAAAGTAATGGAAATTTCAAAACTAAAGAAAACAAGACAGTTTTTTTTTCTGGAAAAGAAGAAGGAAATTATAGTCACGGAGTTGCTATGATTCTCACGAAAAAAAACTGCAAATGCACTAATTGGGTACAGCCCAATAAATGATCGCATTTTAAAAGTCAGACTACAAGCAAAACCTCATAATATTAGTATTATACAATGCTACGCACCAACCAATATTGCAAGTGATGAAGAAATGGAAATTTTTTATAACGATGCTTCGTTTATTTTATTTCAGGTATTCGCACAATCTTGAGTTTCTTTTCTTTGCTGCACCCAAGGGATTATTTTGTGAGCTTTGCCAAGAACTATCACTGTTTCCGTCATAATGATTATTTCTAAGAGCTTTGCAAGAACTATCACTGTTTCCGTCATAATTATTATTTCTAAGTTATAATTTTTTTTTTTCGGCGCAAACGGTTCCGATCCCTTTCATAAAACTAAGTTGTTGTCGGCCAATGCGCACTACTTGTCTAAGTCGCGAGTCCAATATCCTTTCCAGTAGATTCAAAGTTCTCACAACTCTGAATATCTCATTGAAGATTGGTATCAAAGTATTTTCTCTCCACTTTTCTGGTATTGCTTCCCTTTCCATTATCTCTTTCATCAGTCCATGCAAGATGTCAACTCTTTCTTCTGCCAAAGCTTTCCATACTTCCACTGGTATATCATCGGGTCCCATAGCTTTTCCATTCTTTATCTTCTTTAGTGCAGCATTCACCTCTTCTCTAGTTATTTCAGCTACTTCTTGATCATTCGGCTCTCCATCTCCTCTCAAATATCTATCATTTTCTTCATTTAGCAGCTTTTGAAAATGCTGCTTCATCTTATCCACACACTTCACTTTCGGCCCATCTGCCGTTATGTGTATTAAATCTTTCGTTACTCTTATTTCTAATCTTGCCAAAACTTGACATCTTTGCCGGTCCTTCTTTAGTGTCTAATATGCAACATATGGTCGTATGCTTCTGATTTTGTTTCTCTCTCCCTCGAAAAGAATTACTCTCTCTTTCTTGCAAAATTCATAAATGAAAAAAAAAAAAAAAAAAAAAAAAAAAAAAAAAAAATATATATATACATATTAGATATATATATTATAATATATATAAATATATATATATATAAATATATATATATATATATATATAAATGAAGGAAATGAAAATAACCAACTTATCCTACTTTTCAAATTACTTGCTGACTGTGAAAAGTATCATGCAGTTCTGTACAGATATATTAAATATTACAATTCCATTTACACTATTCTCATACTTTCTCCAAAAATTACTGCTCTGCTAAGTTGACTGCATACTATTAATATATTTCATCTTACACTACATGTATCTTTGCATTTACTGTAGTTGGCATTTGCTTTATACTGAATAAAATGTGCTTCACTGATTTCATGTATTTTAACTGTATACCACGGTCTAATGTACTTTGTTCTTTTGTAAAATGGTTATCGCATCTAATCATATCATTACTGTTGCTTATTGATTTTAATCGTGGGAAAACAAACATACAACAGCTTTATATCAATATGCAAAAAAAAAAAAATAATAATAATAATAATTAATAAAAAAAATGCCTATGATGATGATGATGACTGATGATGATTGATGAT
>NC_051389.1:16691168-16700646 GCF_015228065.2 Penaeus monodon
GGTAAAGTTGAATGTTATAAAATTTGGGCCAATTGAAAAGTAAGGGAAAGTTCAAAACTAAGAAAACAAGACAGTTCTTTTTCGGAAAAGAAGAAGGAAATTATAGTCACGGAGTTGCTATGATTCTCACGAAAAAACTGAAAATGCACTAATGGTACAGCCCAATAAATGATCGCATTTAAAAGTAGACTAAAAGCAAAACCTCATAATATTAGTATTATACAATGCTACGCACCAACCAATATTGCAAGTGATGAAGAAATGGAAATTTTTTATAACGATGCTTCGTTTATTTTATTTCAGGTATTCGCACAATCTTGAGTTTCTTTTCTTGCTGCACCCAAGGGATTATTTTGTGAGCTTTGCCAAGAACTATCACTGTTTCCGTCATAATGATTATTTCTAAGAGCTTTGCAAGAACTATCACTGTTTCCGTCATAATTATTATTTCTAAGTTATAATTTTTTTTTTTTTCGGCGCAAACGGTTCCGATCCCTTTCATAAAACCAAGTTGTTGTCGGCCAATGCGCACTACTTGTCTAAGTCGCGAGTCCAATATCCTTTCCATTAGATTCAAAGTTCTCACAACTCTGAATATCTCATTGAAGATTGGTATCAAAGTATTTTCTCTCCACTTTTCTGGTATTGCTTCCCTTTCCATTATCTCTTTCATCAGTCCATGCAAGATGTCAACTCTTTCTTCTGCCAAAGCTTTCCATACTTCCACTGGTATATCATCGGGTCCCATAGCTTTTCCATTCTTTATCTTCTTTAGTGCAGCATTCACCTCTTCTCTAGTTATTTCAGCTACTTCTTGATCATTCGGCTCTCCATCTCCTCTCAAATATCTATCATTTTCTTCATTTAGCAGCTTTTGAAAATGCTGCTTCCATCTTATCAACACACTTCCACTTTCGTCCTTCATCTGCCGTATGTGTATTAAATCTTTCGTACTCTTATTTCTACTCTTAGCCAACTTGAACATCTTTGCCTGTCCTTCTTTAGTGTCTAATTATTCATACATATGGTCGTATGCTTCTGATTTTGTTTCTCTCTCCCTCGAAAAGAATTACTCTCTCTTTCTTGCAAAATTCATAAATGAAAAAAAAAAAAAAAAAAAAAAAAAAGAAATAAAAAAAAAACAAAAGTTAAAATTGCTTCTGAAATAATAAAAAAAAAAAAAAGAAAATATAACTATATATACATTTCCAACGATTTTTTATGTATTGTTTTTATATAAATTTTACTTTTCATTATTAGTTCCCTTATTATTGAAAATTTCATAAATAAGGAAATTTGAAAATAAAATATATATTTAAAGATGATGATGAAAAGATATGATGAAAAAATATAATTATTAATATATAATATAAATGATATGTTGGGAAATGATGATAATATATATTAATGATTGATGAGATTGCTTGATGACTGATGAAATGTGATATGAGATTTGTATGATATTTTAAAATATACATATGTTAACTATTATGATGTGAAAATGTACTGATGATAATATGATTGATTGTATGATTTTATGGGATCTTTACATAGATGTATTTTATGATTACTGATGATGATGATGAGATGATAAATGATATGATGATATGATTGAGATGATTATGATGATGATGATGATGATGATTGATGATGATGATGTTGATGAATGATTGATGATGTGATGATGTTTGATGCTGATTGAGATGGATGATGTATTATTTTTGATGTTGGATGATGATGATGATTGATGATTGATGATTGATGAATTTGATGATGATGATGATGATGATGATGATATGTTGATGATGATGATTGATGAATGATTGATGATGATGTTTGAGGGATGAATGATGTTTGATGATGAGATGAGTTGATGTGATGATGATGATGATGATGATGATTGTTTGATGTTTAAATGATGATGATTGATGATGTGTTTGATGATGATGATGATTGATGCTGTTGATTGATGATGTTGTTTGATGATGATGATTGTTGATGATGATTGATGATGATGATGATGTTTGATGAGATTGATGATGATGATGTTTGATGTGAGAGTGATGATGATTGATGTGAGGATTGATGTTTGGATGATGTGATGATGATGAGGATGATGATGATGATGATGATGATTGATGATGATGATTGATGATGATGATGAGATGATGATGATAAATGATGTGATGATGATGAGATGATTGATGATTATGATGTTTGATGATGTTTTATGTTGTTTGATGATGATTGATGATGATGATGATGAGTGATGATGTTTGGATGATGATGATGATCATGATAAAGATTGGTGATGAAGATGATGATGGTGATAGTGATTGATGATTGATGATGATTGATGATGATGTTGGAGATGATGATTGTTGATGATGCTTTTTGATGATGATGATGTTTGATGATGATGTTTGATGATGATGATGATGATTGATGATGATGTTTAAATAAATTGATGTGAGGTGAGGGATGATGATGATGATGATGATTGATGGGGATGATGATGATGATTGATTATGATGATGGTGATGATGATGATTGATGATGAGATGTGATGATGATGATGATGATGATGATGCTGATTATGATGATGTTGATGATGATGATGATTGATGATGAGATTGACTGATGATGAGAATGATGTTGATGATGTTTGATGATAAATGATGATGTGTTTGCTGATGATTGATGATGATGATGATTGATGATGATGATGATTGGATGATGATTGATGAGATGATGATTGAGTGATGATGATGATGATGATGATTGATGTGATGTTTGATGATGATGATGATTGATGATGATTGATAAATGATTGATGATGATGATTGATGATAAATGATTGATGATGATGATGTGATAAATTGATGATGATGAGTTTGGGATGATGTTGTTTGATGATGATGATTGATGATGATGAGGATTGATGATGTGATGATTGATGATGGAGTTTGATGATTGATGATTGATAGTGATGATGATTGAATGATGATGATTGATGATGATGCTTGATGATGATTTTGATGATGATGATGATGATGAGATGATGTGAGATGATGATGATGATGTTTGATGATGATGATGTTGATGTGATGAGATTGATGATGATTGATGATGATAAATTGATGATGATGATGAATTGATGATTGATGATGATGATGATTGAGATGATGATGATTGATGATGATGAATGATGATTGACGATGATGATAAATTTGAGGGATGATGATTGATGATGATGATGATGATGATGATGATGATGATAAATGATTTGATGATGTTTGATTGATGATAATGTTTGATTATTGTTTGATGATGATGATTGATGTTGATGTTTGATGATGCTTGATGATGATGTTTGTTTGATGATGATGAGGGATGATTGATGATGTGATGAATGATGTTTGTTTGATGATGATGATGTTTGATGATGATAAATGATGATATGATGATTGGATGATGATGATTGATAATGATAAATTATTGATGATGATGATTGATGGATATAAATGATGATGATGATGATGATGATGATGATGATGATGATTGATGTTGATGATTGACGATGATGATGATTGATGATGATGATGATGATTGATGATGATGATGATTGATGATGATGATGATTGATGATGATTGTTTGATGATGATGATGATGATGATGATGATAAATTGATGATGATGATGATGATGATTTGATGAATGATGATGAATTGATAAATGATGATGATTGATGATGATGATGATTGATGATGATGATTGATGATTGATGATGATGATGATGACGACGATGTATATTTTGTGTGTGTGTGTGTTTATGTACATATTCATGTATATGTATATGTATATGTATATGTATATGTATGTATGTGTGTGTGTGTGTGTGTGTTGTGTGTTGTGTGTGTGTGTGTGTGTGTGTGTGTGTGTGTGTGTGTGTGTGTGTGTGTGTGTGTGTGTGTGTGTGTGTGTGTGTGTGTGTTTATGTACATATTCATGTACATGTACATGTATATGTATATGTATATGCCCCATGTTGAACTTTTTCATGATGGCCCATAGGGCATCACGCCAAACTCTGTCAAACACTTTCTTGAAATATTTGAAGATGAACATTGGGTTGGTACCAATACATGGCATGTTGATAGTGTTCCCACGTCTTACCCAAACCTACAGGGAGGAGCGAGTCAGCCCGTCTGTGCTACTTGATCACAACTTAATCCCTATGATATTGCCATTGAATTAAATATATTTATCATCCCTGATGACCTCTACTTCCGAGTACAAATACAATTTTTAAATGCCAAACGCTGCTACAGACCTGCGTGGGAGAAGAGCAGCCCGCACCTGAAAAGATGACTATGATGACAAACCATACTCCCTCCCGTGAGTTCCTCCCCTTAACTTTGGAACAATTTCAGGAATCTAACTATTTATAGAGATCTCGGACAATGTTATATCTAACTCTGACACTAAATTTTGCTTCATTAGCATGTCTTTACAAGATACCTATTTAAACATTTCAGTAGCGCGCGCGCACTCACGCACGGGCACGCACACACACGCACGCACACACACACGCGCGCGCGCGCACACAACACACACACACACACATGTATATGAATATGTACACACACACACACACACGTATATGAATATGTACATAAAGAAAAGAAAAAGAAAAAGAAAGAAAGAAACAAAAAACAGACACACACACACAACACACAAAACAAAACACACACACACACCCCAAACACCACCCCGTGCATAAATATGCGCACGCGCGCACACTATGAAAGGTGTATGGAGGGTTATTAACAGCCGGAGCCGGTGACCTCACCTCGCTCCCCCTCCCCACACACACTTCCTGCAAATGTTCCTACATTTGCCCCAGCTGCCTTATTATTCTTTTCATGCCACATGCTCGGTGGACGCTCACTTCTTGTGCCCAAAGGTGACCCAGCTTATTCATTTCGTGCCCAGCGCCCGACGTGGTAAGGTCGGCCCAGCCTTCGCCCCAACGCTCACTGCTGTACCCATAGACATCATCTCGTGTGTTTCCATACTCTTCATCAATAAAGAGTCAAGCTGATATAACCACTATCACTGCCAACCAGTCATAACCATTGCTCAGAGGTATTCATAGCCTTTTACAATCTAGCGGCAGGGTGGCTGTTGCGTCCTTTTGGTTTGCAACACGGACACGCGGCAGGGTGGTTGTTGCGTCCTTTTGGTTTGCAACACGGACACGCCATCTCTGAAAAACCGTTCAACCTGCTTATTGACATGTCTGCAGAACCATGTGAGTACACGTTTTAGGCCTCTTTATTTCTTTTCCCTTCCTTCTTCCATAATGTGTTAAACCGATTGTTTTATTGGGTAAAAATGCTAAGTGACAGCAAATGGCACGTTCTCACACTATTTTTCTGACCTCAGATCACATTACCATGTGATCACTGTATGTGGTCAACAAACATGAATATTGTTCCTTAGTTAAGTAGTTGATTAATTTTTCTTGATTATTAGAGATTTATATTGTTTCAACTGCAACAAATTTAATGCGTTCATGATTTATCATTTCATTCCTCTTTTCCTCTTGCAGCGTCTTGTACTGTCTTGACCTGACCGCACCTTCTCTTTCCCTTGCAGTCGGTTGGGACGTGGAAAGGGTCAATAGATGACCGCTTGTTTTTTCCATCTTAACCTGGCCTCACTCTCACTTCCGGTCGGTCAGGATGCAGGAAGTTCAAGAGAGGATCGCTCATTTTTCCCGTAATTTGGTTGTTGTTTTGTGGACACCTAGGGGATTAACTGTAGCACCATTATATTGCTCATTGGTGACACATTCTATTAGCACTAGAACCGAGCTTGTAACGCAACTTTATATATATATATTTTTTTTAGTATAGCATAGGATCTTCCCCCATATCATAGCGCACAGGGATGTAAATAGCGTAAATCGCCTAATAGATCTCCACTCCGATGTTCTATAGTAGGTACAGGTAATTTGATCGGCAACTTTTGAGTCGGTGTGACCTGCAGTTACGTCTATTAATTAATGCAGGACTAGGGTTTAAGATAGAATCATTATTGACTTATTAATCACATCCTTCTCACCCTCTTGAGGTTGCTTGCATGTTTTGGGTATATTCCAACTGATCGTGTGATTCATGATAAGTTAGATATCCGTAGGGAATATAAGGAGCGCCCATCACAGATATGCAGGAAAGAACAAGTTATTTATAGATTTTCCTGGCTCGGTTCATGGTATGGCATTTTGGGTATAGGATCCCCCGTCAATGAAGTCTGACATGCTTAGCTAGACATGGCTACCTCGGCAGTTCAGAATTTCTGACCCCGAGAAGAATTGCTTGCTAAAATGCTTGCGAATAATTTTTTCATGTCACCATTCATTAATGTGTTCTTTTTCTTTCAAGTGCCCTGTCCCACAAGGACGTTGGCGATCATGGATTTCCATGATTTTCTTGCCAACATTAATGTATATTAATGTGTACATTGTGTTAAATATCATTAAATGTTGAATTCAATGTAGAAGTTGGAATAATTTTATATAGCTAGCATTGCTAATTTATCTCAGTTTCGTTATATTGACTGTTAATCTTCGTGTTCATGATATATTTTCTTTGTGAGGTCACTTTCACTTTCATTCACGCTTGATGTCGCCGCTCGCTCGCTCACACTCACACTCACACACATTTACTCACTCACTCACTCATCCACACAGAACAAAAGACACTGAAACCTTTTCATTAATAGGGTTTGTTGCTGTAGTAGTGCCGGCATAAAGATCTATGATTTATCTCTTTAGCCCGAGATCTTGTCAGTCGTCACGAGTGACTCGTACATAATGTAGAATTTCTTATTTTGCGTTATTTCTTCTCTGTGACGACAATTGGTTCAAGTAAATACTTACGGATTGCCGTCGTCGTTTCCCTTATTTACTCTCATATCTATCAGAGACGTTGGTAGTTCAAACCAGGTCCATGTTGATTGCCACTGACGTCTCCCTCTCCTATTTCTTCTTTATCTTTGTGAAATAAAGCCCTAAACGAAAAAAAAGAACAAAATAAATTAAAAACGAACATTAAAAACCGCAAATTTATAAATAACCGGCTAGTGGTACTTAACACCCCCTCTTCTCTGTTACCTTTCTTTTCTCTTACTATCTGGCCCTTACGTGTATGATCTGGTTCCCGACGATATATAGCAGTCGGGCCGACCATAACCGACACGGCACCGGAGGAGGACTCTGCTGCAGAAATGGTCATCTTAGGATGCTGTGGGAAGGACGTCACCGGAAGATCGCCAGAAGCCTGCGGACCAGGATGTTCGTCAGAGCAGGTATTAAGCCGCCCCATGATGTAGTGGAGGGGCACCGTCTGTCGGGACGGCCGTAGATCCAGCGAAGAACCTTCGCCAGCGCAGGTACCAGTCTCCTTAGGATGCTGTGCATGGGCGCCGCGTGCCTGGACGCCCGCAGATCCAGTCAATTCCAGGAGCTCATCAGCCGCCCTGAGATGCTGAAGAGGACGCCGCCTGCCCGGACGCCCGTAAAACCAGACGAAGATTACGAGGGCGTGAGGACGAGCATGCAGCCAAGAAGGACCTGGACGAGATCTGGGAGGACGCCGCCGAGTTAGGCCTGGACAAGGACTACGAGGAAGTCTAGACGAATCCAAAGTCAAGGAGGACCTGTGCGAGACCTTCGAGGATATGTGGACGTCGAGGACAGACAGATTACCCTGAAGACCAGGAAGAAGAGGACGACAGGGACGAGCAGCCATGAAGATGCACCAAGAACGCACGCGAGAACGAGATGACCAGTCAAAGTTAGGTCACCCTTGAGGTAATCTAAGGCGCCTCGAGGGCGAGGGATGAGTAGGTGGCCGAGCAATATGAAGGGTGTATGTAGGTAGGGACCTCAACCCCCCCCCCCCCCCTCCACACTTCCTGCAAATGTTCCTACATTTGCCCCAGCTGCCTTATTATTCTTTTCATGCCACATGCTCGGTGGACGCTCACTTCTTGTGCCCAAAGGTGACCCAGCTTATTCATTTCGTGCCCAGCGCCCGACGTGGTAAGGTCGGCCCAGCCTTCCCCTCTGGGTGGGTCGGCTGGACACATGCATGATCTTGCACTCACTGCTTTACCCATAGACATCGTGTCGTGTGTTCCCGTACTATGTTGTACTCTTCATCAATAAAGAGTCATCATACAAACTATCACTATCCCTGTTAGCCATTGTAATAGGGTTCTGAGCCCGTTATACATATACATACATACATACATACATACATACATACACACTCTCTCTCTCTCTCACAACACAACAACACCACACACACACACACACACACACACACACACACACACACACACACACACCACGTGCATGCATATATACATACACATACATACATACATATACATACATCACACACACACACACACACACACACACACACACACACACACACACACACACACACGTGTCGGTTGTGGGTAATCGTGGTCTGTGTAAGACCTATTCACACATGGCCCATTTCATTTCACATATGACACACTGCACCGCACTCCAAAACTCTCCACAGGGAGGCTCATTAATGGATCCTAAATGTTTTCTATAATGGTCTCTAATTTGAATGATACTAGAACACCACTATATTATCTGGCAGGTCCAGAGGAAAACTCAGTATCTGTTTCTCAGCTTTATTGAGGGAACAGACACGTAGATTAAAAGGGATCTTGACGCGGTAGACGTGGCGGAGGCGGCGTCAGCTCCTACGGGTTGGAGGGAAGGTGTTCGCGGTTCAAGGAACGGACTCGGACTGACTCCTTCGGGTATTTCTGGGTCACTTCCAGCCTAGGGCGTGGGGGCACAGCTGTTGCCCTCGGCTACCCCCTCCAGGCGTTTCTCGTTATCGCCGAAGGTGAGGTCATGACCCAGGAGGTCAGCAGCTGCCTAGCCAAACTCCTTGATTAATGGATGTCACCCCGGCTCAGGCAGATTTCACTATTTATAGATGTCACACTGCTCTCAGATATAACGGGTATGCGTACTCTAGTACAGTGGCTGACAGGGACGCAAGGGGTGAACACATGCTACGACGACGCTACGACTTGTCTAAAGGGTCAAAAGCGCCGCGTGGAGGCCACGGTCAGCTGCCCGGAGAGAGGGCGGAGCTGACCTTAGCGCGCTGGTAGCTGGCTACGAACTCCCGGTCAAACGAGGTCAGATATAAAATGTGACCTCCGCCCTCGCTGAGCGAGTGGTTCTTATTTGGGACATTTGGATCCACGTGGAAAACAGCCACGTGGTCCACTGGTTATAGAAATAGAATTATCCACATCCTGTAACAGAAGAATTTTCCACTCTTATATTGCTCGGCCACTACTCGCGCCCGCCCTCGAGGGCCTTCAAGGGTGACCCCAACCCCCCTTTTTT
>NC_051389.1:16700746-16705429 GCF_015228065.2 Penaeus monodon
TTATAAAATTATTATTTTATATATTTTATATATTATTATATATTTTTCATATATATATTATATATATACTAAAATATTATAGTATATATATTTATATATCATAACATATATACAATCATTTTAACAATTTTATACTATAGAAAGACGGACAGGAAGACAATAAAAGCAGAGACAGAGAGAAACAGAGACAAGACAGAAACAGAAACAGACAAGGCAGGCAGAGACAGGTACAAACAGAGGCAGAGACAGGCAGAGACAGAGCCAGGCTGAAAACCAGAGAGAAGCAGTATACAACACACACCGCATCATCCCGCAGCTTAGAATGCATGTATTATTTTCGTCATTTTGGCCCTGGACACCCAAAAATGCTTGCGGTTTGCATCATGGGAAGAGTCCGTTTTGGAATTCTCTATATAAAAGAAAAGTAGGCCTACTTAATCTCGATGTTGATTTAGTTTAATATATGACGTTTTTCCAGATCGGAATGAAGTTTAGCGAGAGAAAAAATCAATTAAAGTCGTAAAACTTTCCGTACCCGGCATTATTTTCTGTCAGTTGTTGATAACGTACACACATACACGACACACATGCTGATAGTAAATCGGGCGAAAGCGCCACCCATCAGATCGCTCGAAACACCAGTCGAAAATTGGATTACTTTATCGTGAAAACTGCGTAGTTGGATGTTGAATCATTCACATGTTTAAGAACTGGAAACCTGCAGGTGGGGGATTTCTGAAATCAAGAGTTTGACTTTGAATTGAGTCCACAATATTTTATTTTGACAACATACCAAATCTTTCATTGTTCTAGGTGAGAAATGCTGCCTCGTCACATATATCGTAAATCTTTGGCGAAGCCCCCATTTTTTTCCTGGTATTCGTGCTATCCCTTGTCCGAAACTTTACATGAGTGAACTATGAAAAAACGCCATATTATTATGCAAGGGAATCTGTTCCATGGGCTTGATGAACGTCATCAGCCTTATTGAAATAACGCTAAACCGTCCAGTTGGTGGGAATAATTATTTATTTATCTTTTTATTATTATTATTTTATTATTATTATTTTGAGGGTCCCTTTCGTTTACCAAACGGCTTAATTTTTACCTCAAGGTTAGCGAATCGAGTATGAGACTTGATTCGATCGTTTTTTGGCAGGGAGACCTTATAATTGGAATCGTGTTCCTGAAACCTCCACCCGGGACGTTACGCGGTTCTTGCTCCCATCGTCCCTCTCTGTGTACCACATATCCTTATTGAATCTTAATTTGTCTATCCGTATCGCACTTACGTTAGAAGTGAGTTCGAAACGTCGCGTACTCTTCCGTTTCTATTGCGGCCGTGTTTCATTTTATCTTTGTGTACGGGTTGCTATGTTTTGTAGCTTTGTTCACATGTATAAATATACGCACATACGTATATAGATAGAGTGATAGGTAGATCTTTGTGTATATGTTTATGTGTATTGTATATATATCTATATACTATACATATATATATATATATATATATATATATATATAAAATTATATTATATATATATAGATATATATATATATATATTCGCGCTCGCGCGCGCGCGTGTGTGTGTATGTATATACATTATAGTTTTAATTTTATTTCTTTCAGTTCTCTAAAGACAATGGAAAAGATGACAGATTTCATACCAATGGACGATGTGATGGCAGGGTAAGTAATTACAAATTGGAGCAATTGTAATTGTGATACAGGGTTTATATATGAGCTTACCCACGCACAACACACATGATATATATATATATATATATATATATATAATATATATATATATAATATAATTATCATAATATATATATGTATATATATATATTATTTTTTTTTTTATATATATATATATATCGTGTATTTATGTCCTTTTTCATTTAGATTTTTATTGTTTTTTCTAGGATGGCAAGTAATCATGACGGAGACATATTCATAGATCAGAATATGTCACACATATTTGACGATACGAATCCCATCCGTCTAGCGGAAGAGGTGAGCCTGATAGTAGCACTCAAACAAAAGGGCCAGGTAATGGACCCCTCCAATCATGGGGCAACAAAAACATATGGCTCCGTCACAGAACCGCGGAAGTCCAAGGATAAATTTTTGGGCAAGGGCCAACATAATGGCCCCATCATGGAAACGTCCACATAAAAATGGGCCAATCTGGAGCGCCAAAACCAAAGGGGCCTTTCAGGGAACCCCGCGTAAACCCGCCCAAATCAGGGAGCGAGAAACACATGAGCCAAACCACACTTGCCCCGCACTCGGGGGTTTTTGACTGGGGTGGAGGCAGCCCCAAAAATCCCCCCGTTAACCCTGAATTTCATCCCTGGACGAAGAGAACAAGCCCCGGACAGGCCCCCCCGCGACCAAAGAGTGGGGGGAAAAAGACAACAGCACGCAAACAAGTAGGTTTTTAAAGGGATGGGGGAGTCCTGCTTTCTTCATGCAAAAAGTCTGTGGTTAAAAAACCCTCACATATTCGGCCTTAAAGAAGACGTTTGTATTTTTACTATCATTTTTTTTTTATTATTAAATTATTATTTTTATTATTACTTTTATTATTGTTTTAAAAGACTATTTAATTGTTTGATTAATTTTTATTACTATAAAAAAAAATGATACTACAATAATGATGATAATGATAATTGAATGAAAATGTCAAGATTAAAAAGGGTTCGGTATTTTTTTATTTCATTTTTTTTTTAATTTTTTTTTTTTAATTATTTTTATTATTATTATTTTTTAATTATTATTATTATTTATTATTATTATTTTATTATTTATTATTATTATTATTAATTTTATAATTATATATATTATATATTATGTGATGATGATATGTGAGATGGATTGAGAGTGATGATATGAATGATGTGATGATGATGATTGATGAGATGAAGATGATGATGTGTACAAAATTTAATATGTCTTTATACACACACACACAAAAACTTTTAATTTTTTCCCCGCTTGAAACTATATTTCTGCCATTTATACTCTCCAGTTTTCCAAAAATGTGTATCAGTGCCTTTAAAAATCTACAATTTTAGTATAACTTACTACTAATATTAATTTTTAGAAGTAAATATTTTATAAAGTTTCTCGTTTCCCCAAAAGAAATGGTGAAAAAATATGCCCATTGAAAAAAAGGGAAATCCACGTTTTGTGTTGAAACTGTTAATTCGACTGGTTAACAGAAAAAAGTCTTATTGCAGGATATTATATTTTTATATAAAAAGTTTATCTGCTCTTTTTATTACTGCTTGATCTAAATCAAAATTTTAATGCTTTAAAACATGTATTCCTTATTAGATATCAATAGCATTGCACTGTGCTAGTTGATTGTAGTGCAATTATTGTTTGTTTCATTGCAATACTTAATTAAAGACTCACAATTAATGGTTTGCATTCAATCTCTCCTTTGTTAACCAACAAGGTTTATATATATATTAAAAATATATTTTATATATATATAAATAAATAATAATTTTTTATTATATATATATTTTATAATATATATATATATAATATACACACATACATACATATACTATACATGTAATGTATATATATGGTATATTGTTTTTATATACATACGTACATATATATATATATATATATATATATATATATATATATATATATATATATATGCATATATGTGCATATGCATACATAGACATATACAGATACACACACACACACACACACACAAACACACACACACACACACACACACACACACACACACACACCACACACACACACACACACCCACACATATACATATATATATGTGTGTGGTTTGTTTTGTGTTTATAATTATATATATATATATATATATATATATATATTTATATATGTATATATATATATGCACACCCACACCCACACACATACAAAATATATATGTATATATACATATATATGCATATATATATTTTAAAATATATATATATATTTTAATATATATATATTTTATAAAATATATATATGCATATATTTTTGCATAAACATACCACCCCCACACCCCAAAACCCCCACACACACACAAACACACAAAACACACACACACACACACACATCACACACCCCCACACACCACCCCACACAAAACCCCAAAACACAACACACCCAAAACACACAAAACACACAACACACACGCACGACGCGCACGCACACGCGCACGCGCACACACACAAGCACACACACACACACACACACACACAACACCACAAAAAAAAAACCAAAACCACACCACCCCACACACAACCACACACCACCACGCACGCACACACGCACACACACAAAAAAAACAACAAACCCCAAAACAAACACCCCACACAAACAAAAACAAACACACACATACAAACCCAAAACCCTCAAACAAAACAAACCACCCGCCACGCACGCACGCACGCACGCAAGCACGGAGGAAGCACGCAGGCACGCACAACACACACAAACACAAAACACACAACACAGACAATATAACACAAAAGTTGTGAAACACACACACACACAACCCCACACTCACACACACACACACACACACACACACACACACACACACAACACAACACACACACACAAAAAAACAAAAACCAGCAAAGCACGCACCACCCCACAAAACACCACACACATAAAACAAA
>NC_051389.1:16705529-16715529 GCF_015228065.2 Penaeus monodon
GTTTGCAACTGGCCGGAGGAGGGTGGGCTGGGCACCACGGCGGGCAAGACCGGTTCCGCCAGTCAGCTGCAGCTAACACACGTGAGCAAAATCAAGCAGACAATGTCACACAAGAATATCCATTGTATCAAATGGAATCCAAAAACCAAATTTTTTAATTTTTTTAAACTCTCTCTTCTCTTCTTCTCTCTTCTCTCTCTCTCTTCCTCTCTCTCTCTTCTTCTCTCTCTCTCTCTCTTCTCTCTCTCTCCTCTCTCTCTCTCTCTTTCTTCGTCTCTCTCTCTCTTTGTCTCTTCTCTTCTCTCTCCTGTTTCTCTCTCTCTCTCTCTCTCTGTCTTTGTTCTTTTCCCCTTCTCTCTCTCTTCTTTTTCTTTCTCTTTTCTTTTCCTCTGTCTTTTGGTCTCTGTCCCTCTCTCTCTCTCTCTTCTCTCTCTCTCTTTTCCCCTCTCTCTCTCTCTCTCTCTCTCTCTCTCTCTTCTCTCTCTCTCTCTCTTCCCCCTCTCTCCCTCCCTCCCTCCCCCCCCTTTCCCTCTCCTCCTCCTCCCTCCTCCCTCCTCCTCCTCCCTTCTCCTCCTCCTCTCCCCCTCTCCTCCTCTCCTCCTCCCCCTCTCCTCCTCTCCTCCTCCCCTCCTCCCCTCCTCCCCTCCTTCTCTTCTCTTCTCAAAGAATTCTCATGAATGAAATGGAGGAAGAAGAACGAAGAAGGAGAAGAGAGAGAGAAAAGAAGGGAAGAGGAACGTCGGAGAAAGAAGGAGAAGAATATACATATATACATATATACACGTATATACACATGTACACATATATACACATGTACACCATACACATGTACATAAATATACACATGTACATAAATATACACATGTACATAAATATACACTTTGTCCCATATATATTACATATACATTATAAAACATATACATATACATACATATAATATACAATACATATACATTTTAACATATATATAAAACGGATACAAATAATATATAATACATATATATATATATATTATTATAATATATATATATATACATATATATATATACATTTATATACAGATACATATTTATACAATATATATACATATACATATGGGCCGCGGTGGCCGACATGGTTAGAGCGTCGGACTCAAGGACTGTCACGACGGCAATCTGAATTCGGGGGTTCGAGTCACCGACCGCCCCCGGGTGTTCCCTTGGGCAAGGAACTTCACCTTGTTTGGGCCTACCTAGCCACTGGGTGGCCAACCCCAGCCCAAGTCAAGTGCTGGTCCAAGCCCGGATAAATAGAGAGAATGATTACCTAAAAGGAAACCCACCGGCACTCCCGTGGAAAGGAACTGGGGATCCTACCACGTACTCACTCCAAGAGCATCACAACATGAAAAACTACAATTAAGTATCATGCTGTGACCACGGCGGCTCAGACATGAACCTACCATTAAAAGAAGAGATACATATACATACATATACATAAATATACATACACATACATTTCATATACATATACATATGTGTGTGTGTGTGTGTGTGTGTGGTGTGTGTGTGGTGGGGGTGTTTGTGTGTGTGTGTGTGTGTGTGTGTGTGTGTGTGTGTGTGTGTGTCACACACACACACATTTACATACATATACATATACATGTTTTACTCAGTATTCCCTGTTACTAAGGACTTTAAAAGTCCCCTGGGGTTTCTGTATTCGTCTAGGTGGTACGCTCTCACTTACTGCCCCTTTTTAGCAGGGATTAGCAGCAAGGTAGTAACCGAATTGGGGAATTCCAACAGCCAGAACCCAAGTGAGATTTAAATTAAGATCTTCCACAAGATTCCTTATTCTCCTACCATAGGATCGGCTATCCTCAAGGGGGTTGAAAACCAGTCTGAATGTAGATCCTGGAATCCTTTGTAGTCACATGTAGTAAATCTGGTTACTGTAGTCCCACTCTCAGCAAAACGGGGGACTTAACAGGTGAAGTCCTGAAAATCCCTGTACAGATTTTGAGAGCTTCATTATGAACCGAGTCCAACATCCGGAGAACAGTGGGAGTTGCAAATGAATAAGCCTCATATCCATAGTCAAGCTTACTCGATAAAGCCACAGAAGCGTTGTGCAGTCTGCACCCCAAGATAGATGTGAAAGAACACGCAAAATATTAAGTGCTTTTGTAGCCTTCATTTTTAAAAACTTTTTTGATGTGAGGCACCCATGTAAGCCTTGAGTCAAAATTAGACCCAAGTACTTCACCTCTTGGACAAATGCAGAGGGTTGCTCCAATAGAGGGAAGGATGGAAGTTTCCTCAATTGTGGAAAGTATAGCCATGGTCTTTTTTGGAGAAAATTTGAATCCATGGTATGTTGCCCACTGCACAACCTGATTTATTGCAGTCTGCATGTGTCCTTGCGCATCCTGTAAGCTTCCTCCTGAGCAGTACAGTACAGATTACATGAGTCAGTACTTGGAACAACCTTTACAATGCCATTTATAGCAATGGCAAACATTACCTTGTTGGACCCCTTCCAGCTGATCTTCCAGATTAGAGAAACTGTTTCCCACCCGAATTCTAAACTTCCTATTAGTAAGGAAGTTTTGTATGAAGGTAGGTAATGCTCCTCTTAAACCAATGTCATACAGCTTCATGAGTATGCCATGCTTCCAAGTAGTATCGTAAGCATTTTTTAGGTCAAAGAAGACTGTTAACATGTGATGTCACTGTGTGAAGGAATTCTGTATAGCAGTTTCCATCCTTACAAGTGCATCTGTGGTCGATTTCAATTTTCTAAACCCATATTGATATGGGGTCAACACATTTTCCTTTTCTAGCAGCCATGTCAACCTGAAGTTTACCATTTTCTCCATCAGATTGCAGATGCAGCTGGTGAGAGAAATTGGTCTGTAATTTCCTGGTGTGGAAGCATCCTTGCCAAGTTTAGGAACAGAAATGATTATAGCCTCTTTCCATGTGGATGGCACTGTACCCTCTCTATTGCTGCTATTGAATAGGTCCAACAAGAACTTCTGGGAGCTCTCTCGTAAGTGAGATATCATTTGGTGTGGAATATCGTCACTTCCTGGGTCAGTCTTACGGCAGAGCTGCAAAGCAGAGACCATCTCCTTACGCAAAAATGACAAGTTATTTGGTTCTGCTACTTTCCTACTTAAGAACGACACTGGGTTTCTTTCCTGTTCAGCCGAAGAGGTGGAGAATCGAGCAATGTAAGATGCTCCAGAGATCTCTGCCATGGATTTAGCTAGCTCATTTGCAAAATCTTTTTTGTCTGTGATGATTTTTGCCATTTATCTTCAAATTAGGTGGTGACATGGATGTGCTCTTTCCAGCGATCTGAAAACACCTTGTCCATCCCCATGCTAAGGGAGTTATTTAATCAAGTTAGTTAATCACAGTTAATCAAGGGGACATACTGTCTCCCCGACGTCCATCTAGCCCCTTTAGCATCATCTGGCCTTGGCTCAGGTCTTTTTTGTAATGGATCAAGTTTTTATCACCGGGGCGTCGTTTCAACTGCCCTTTAATGCAGCTTTTGTGCTCTGTCAGTTGTTGGTATTCATCAGACCACCATGGTACCGGAGGTCGACGGAACTGCCCGCTACTTTTTGGGAATGGATGCTTCTGCTGCAAGGTGAATTCGTCATGTGAAGTAATTAACAGCATCCTTGATGGACTCAAGGCCCATCCTCGAGGGTGATGCGACCACTGAAATCTCCAAGAGTAGAAATGGATGGACAAAATGCCCAAATAGATCTTCCTAATCATCTATGTTGAGACTATGTGGCGTTAGGTAGATGGATGTACAGGTAAAGGGCGTTGTCAAACCTATTCTCAAAAACCTTCACCTGCAGTGTTGTCTGCAGGTTTAATGGACTGAAAGGGAATATCCTAACATACCATTACTGCTATCCTTTTTGAGGTCCATTATCAAAGGTACCATAAAGGGCTTCAACTTGGAATCCTCTCAGGGAAATAGGGGCAATTTTCACTGGTTCATAAATCTTTTGTATACATACTCAAACTGGGTTACATGAGCTATCAGATGTTGCAGTTTTCCCATTTTGCATGAATTCCCTGACAGTTCCATTGGATTAGGGTATCCAGTTCTTCAAACTACCTTTCATTTAAGGTGTTTTGGCAACATTTCACACCTTTAGGCTGCCCTTTTCAGGATCTTGGGGGGTATCTTTCGAAGGGTTGTTTTACCTGGGAACTGTTTCCAAAAGGCTTCCTTGGACAGGCTCAGGATTTTTTGCCTGGGCAAAGGACAGACCTGAGCCTTTTTTTTCAGGGGCATTTTTTCTAGCAAAGGAGGCCCCTGTGGATGTAGTGGCAGCTGGAGCTGTCACCGTTGAGGCTCCTGGAGCCCTGCCCTGAGAAGGGTTTCAGACACCGTGCCAGAGTGTCCCTAGCCCAAAACAAGCTGCCAGAATTAAAAATCTGGGGGGGGCCCGACTTCATACCAGTATCCTCAAAGTCACACAGCCCCTGCAAAATTCACAGAGGTAACTTCAGAGACAGCAAGTGAGATTTCACATGACATTCCTCTGGGAAACTCAAAATATACATGATCTCCAGGGCACACCTGTGACAGCTCCTAAACCCCACACTTCCGTGACACCTAAGTAATGCAAATGAACAAAGCCACCAAAAGGGTTCTATTCAGGAAGGACCCTCCTACCTCCCCTAACCCACCACCACCATTCTTTTTTTTGTTTTTAAAGTCCAAAGTGCTGTCACAGAGATGATGAGGGCATGGATTGCCCCATGCACAGCACGGTTATGACCCCCGTTTCTATGGTATCGACTATTGCTGAAAACCTCCAAAAATGTGTCTATTCTGGAAGAGAGGAAAACTGGGGTTTCAAAATAAAAAAGAACTGAATTAAGTGGCTAATGAACAAAGCAGACCAAAAATAACATGGATATAAACTCAAAACATACATGCAACACCTCCTGGAATGTAAACATACATATCAACAACTATGATTGGAAAAAACACAAGACCATACCCCAAAATACTCAATGGACACCCATAGACAACACAGCACAAAAAAAAAACAAGTAAACACAACATGGGCACATAATACACTACACGCATATGACACATAATGCCACTACTATAGAAACAATATCCTACAATGGACAACACGGAAAAAACGAACTCTGCAAACCTACAGAAAACATGACAAATACTCTCTCCACACCAATTACGACAGAAGAAATAGTAAACACCATCAAATAAACAAAAAAAAACACAACACCAGGAACAAGCAACATAAACAAAACAATCATGGAACTTCTGCCACCCATAATGATCTGCAAGCTATGCCATATCTTTAACACAGTATTTGGGAAAAGGATATTTCCCCAACAAATTAAAACACAACCCCCCATTACTTTCATATTGAAGCCAGGGAAGTAACACATAAGATGGAGAAACTACCATGTCATCTCATTCTGGAAGTTCCCAGGGAACCAATGCTGCAGAGATAATAACACAGTAGGCAATATGGCTTCGCCCACACAGGAAGACCGAGAATGCTTTCGCCCTTATTTAAGAGGAGATTTTCTCTCGGTCTAGCTAACGTGCAGATCAAAAAATTATTCTATGAGAGTCAGCAAGGCCTTTGGCAAAAGTCTGGGATGAGGGCCTCAAATACAAATTAACACAGTTACAACTCCTGACAAAATCTCACGTGCCTCTCTGCAGCTTTCCCGGACCACAGGACTCTACAATATGCCTGGGCTCAACTTTGGGGGCCCCCACCCCCCACCAGGGTAGGGAAATGGTTACCACAGGGAAGCGTTTTTTCATCAATTTTATATATCCTGTACACAAACCAATCTGCCACAAACCTTACAGCAATTATAATTCTTATGCAGACTATAAACAAGAAAAATTAAACACCTTTGAGCACCATGAAAATACAAACATCAACAAATACAAACTCAAGCGCCCTAGCACACAAAACCACAACTGCAAAAAAACTCCAACATTCCCCCTAAAAAAACAGAGGAAACATTCTCGGTTTTCACTTCACAAACACAGGCTTCACATCACACATCACAAAAGAAACATTGAAGCACACACAAAAACTCGCCAAAATCAGACGCTTTTCATGCTGCACACTACGAACAAAGCTCAGACTCTACAAAACAACTGTCAGACCCATTCTGAATGCAACCTTGTCTCAATGGTTGCAATATCTAACTCACAAAAACTATAAATGCAATCAGTACAAAACAAAGCACTACTCTGGGTTACACCACTTAAAAACACTCATACGCAGACAAGCTAAAAACATCTGGGCCTGATTATGCGAAAAATGAGGACGAACACTACATCATAGACAAACACACAAATTCAAATACAAAACCAAAACCTAGTTGCCCAGAACATTGCTCCGGTCGATAAGGGTGGCGGTGTTTGTAATATTGATAACACTGATTATGTCAATTTAAAATGGAAGTACTGCTCTCTAATTACAGGAAAACTAGGACAGGAAAGAAAGAGGCAAGGTTTCTAGAGTTCAATAGAGTAGCAAGGAAGATCCTCAGATGTTCAGAGAAGGGGAAGTCTTGCGCACCTGCTTGAGGAGACGCCACATACGCCGACGATCTGTGGGAACATCAAAAAACCCCCAAGGAAGGAAACCCTGTGAGACCCCTCACCAACGGGAGTGCTCACTCCTGTTAGCAAAGAATCTTGCAGTACGTCTCACAAGCACCCTAAACTCCAGGAAAAGAACGAGAGTGAATTACCATTGTCGAGAGATTTATTGATCCACAACTCATCAAAACTGTGCTTGGAGCCTTGGCCCATTCGAGGACGTGAGTACAAGCTAATTGAAGGATTTTTGATGGGTTCTCCTCTTTCAGTAGTCCTTGCCCAACTGTTTATGGAAATTCTCAAAGCTGGCTTACAGAACATCGTGGGTAGTAATGTGCCAACTTCGCTGTGGTGCCAACTAGGATAAACCTATAAAACTTTCCTCCACAAACTAGATTTTATTGCACCCCTCCATACAGTTCACCACAGAAGAGGAGAGAAATGAAAAAGCTTCCTTTCCTCGACAAATTAATCGGGTATGAGACCTGACAGCCTGATGTTCTCTGTGTATAGAAAACCCACTGATAAAAATGATTTTTTACACTATTCTCTGCCCATGACAACGACCTAAAGAAAGTGTGTTCATTGGGGTTTCTTTTCCCACAAGCCCTTTAGAATCTGCAGCCTGGGGTTCCTGAAGGAGGAAAATTTCCAAACGTCAGTAACATATATATACTCTTTGGACTGATGTCTTATATCTTTGGGAAAGTTTTGTTGTCGGTGTGGCTGGGTGCTGAAGATGAAATGGAGATCAACGGGGGAGCAGCAGGCTCCCCAGTCGGCTAAGGACTTTGCAGTCCTTGTGTTGATGCTCCTGTTGTCATGGTCGTCTGGAGGATCGGGAGATTCCTGATCGGGGTTTCGGATTCTGTGACTTAAGTACACGTGCGCTGTGTAAGTGTGCAGGGAACGAGGGGAGCCCACTGTCCAATCAGTTTTGGACCTGTTGTGACCCAACCTAGGAAACTACACTGAACTTCAGGTTGTGGGGTCTTTGTGCTACAGGTACCCCCCCTTCAGAGCGTGAGCTAAGTGAGCGATGATTCTGTAGTATGTACCAAATGTATTGGCTCGCCACAGCATGTAACACCTGTCTGCATGTTAACTGTCTCTATGATCTCCCCATGCTCAATGGTAAACTAGTCTGATTCTGTAAAGAATGACTTTAGACCTATACTGATTGCTTCAGAAAGTGCCAGTGGTTTATAGCTGTGGCATAGGGAGTACCACTGGCCAAGGAGGTTTTCGTTTTCTCACTATGAAACTATAGGAGGAAGACACGAGCTGTGGCATTACACTTCGGCCTGGGATTTAGGGGCATCCCCCTGCCATTGTCAGCTAGTCTGTTAGCAAGCCATTCCCTCTGATCCCTATGTGGCTAGGGACCTAGTTTATGATTATTATTCTACCCTGAGCAAGAATCCTATGTGGCTATGATAAGGACAGTGGTCAGGAGGTAGATGTTGTCTTTGAGTCTGTGTGTATGACACTTTGTCCTTCACTCAGGGACACATGGGCTAGGGCTCCATGATCGCTACTCCCTCTGCCTGTACCGAGGAGGCGTTGTCTGTTACCTCATGGGATTGTGTAGCTTCCCTTATTGCAAAGCCAGCACCTGAGTCATCTGTGAAGTAGGTTCTACTACCCAGAAGAGTGATGGCTGCAAGACACTCTCAGCTTCTCCCTTTGGGACTAGGCTATGGGTTTTGATTTTTCCCTTGACAAGCCATAAACAGAGGATCAATGAAGGTTTGTGCCCACGGCGGGGCTTCAA
Organism: Penaeus monodon; assembly: GCF_015228065.2. Taxonomy (NCBI): domain Eukaryota; kingdom Metazoa; phylum Arthropoda; class Malacostraca; order Decapoda; family Penaeidae; genus Penaeus; species Penaeus monodon. Next base: position 16,713,928 of record NC_051389.1, read on the forward strand.
TAAAGTCGGCGTGAAGTCCACGCCTTGGCAAGTAGTTCTTTGAGCTGATAGCATATCAACACCCTGGCTGTGTGAGACAGCCAAGAGTTGTTTGCAAACAGCTCTTTGAGTATTTTTTGTCTCATGTTTTTCCCGGGATGTTTGGATGACTTTTAAAAGGGAATGAGCTGCATTAGATCAATTCTTGAGTTCTCTCAAGCTGCAGAGATCTTTAGTCCGTCCTACAACATCCTCAGATACAAGGTCCAGACAGAGCTGGGCTTTACTTAGGCAGTGGGTCCAGTGGAGATGATTACGAGATCATCTACATAGGAGATGATCTTGCACCTTACTGGGAGATGTATGTTGAGGATGCAGGACATTAGGGTGTTGAAAGGGCTGGAGTGAGAACCCCACCCTGTGGTGTTCCATTTTCTTGTGGCATGTTCTGTGATAGGTGACCTTGGAATCTGACTTTGGCTGTTCTGTTCCTGAAATAGTCACCTATCCAAGCCAAGAGCTTTCTCTGATTCCCTTTTGGATCAGGGTGTCCTGAATAGAAAAGAGGACTTGCTAATTCAAAAGCCATCCCCAAGGTTAGGAATACTCCCACAGAAGTGACAGTGCTGATTGTGCTTAAGAGCGTGGCAATGCGTATGTTGTGTTTATGCCTTTTGTGAACCCATGGAGGTGTTCATGGCGGGGGTCCATTTTCCATTGGAATCGGTTTAGTTACCATTCTCTCGGCTGTCTTGCCCAAACAGTTGAGGAGAGAGATGGGGGCGGTATTTTCCTGGCCCCTTTTGGGTTTTGGGGGATGGGAACTATGATAACCCTCTTCCAGCTTTGGGTAGAGCGAAAGTTTCCAGGGACTTGTTGATGAGTTGCAGGAATGCAAGCTCAATGCCAGTCCTGGGTAGGAAATGTTTGGGTACGATATCCCATCAGACCCGGAGCTGTACAAGAACTGTTTTTGTAGGTTTTCATAGTTCCTCAAAGAGTTACGGTTGGCTGCCCTCTCTCTGAATGAGTAAGTCTGTTGGTCATAGACGTTTGGGTTTTCCCTCAGTTGGTGGCAGAACTATTGCTGTTTTCTCACAGAGGAACTCGTGCACCAGTCTGTTTGCTTTTGATTGAGGGTCGTTGTGTGTGCACCTCGGGGATGAGTAGTGCTCGCCTGAACCCCTTGCCCACACCTTGTGGTTCGGTGGTCAAAGGACTCGCACCATTCCCGCCACTTTTCCTGCCTGACTCATGTGGCAGTTTCCCTTGGCATCCCCTTTCTTCTTCCCTTTAAAAGGGCTAGGTTGTCAGGAGTTCTTTGCTTTCGGAAATGTTTTTACACATGTTCACTCTGGTTGACTTTCTTAATCTCATCATTAAAGTACCAAGCGTCTTTATAACTCCTGGACCCGGCCAAGTTTAGGTGTCGTGAGGCTACTTGATATATGGCACTGGTAAGTCTGGCTTTCAGCACTTTAACGTTTTCATTTTGTAGGGGTTCATTGCTTCTGTGACAGTGAGACAAGGCATTTTGAAAGGTATGCCAGTTGGCTTGTCTGTTTCCTCTTGGATTTGCTTGTGGCATTTGGGCGGGCCAAGCATCCCTGAGGTAGTAATAGT
>NC_051389.1:16720529-16723202 GCF_015228065.2 Penaeus monodon
TAAGGGGGTCCTACAGTTATACCGATGAGACATACTGCTCCACGACGTCCGTCTAGATTATCTCGGGTCTTTTTGTAATGGATCAAGGTTGCATTGCCGGGGCTTCGCTTCAACTGCCTTATGCAAACTTTTTTGCTCTGAGCTTGTTGGCATTCATGAGACCACCTTGGTACCGGAGGTCGGACGATATTGCCGCTACTTTTGGGAAATGGATGCTTCTGCCCGAAGGTGAATTGTGATGTGAAGTGATTGCAGCTCTTGAAACACACTGAAATATACACAGATCCTTGCAATACTGCAGTTGATCTAAACAGATTCCGTGTTCCACATGTTCAAGTCGCATCTCTGCACTCCTTTGGGGTCGGGGGACTGTAATACTTTCACCTACTCCAAAAGTTATTGGAAAGTGGTCATTCCAGTAAGTCTTACAGACCATGACCAAGGGAAAATTCAACTGCTGAATCAGGTAACAGTTAAAAGGTTTTATTGGAAAAAGTTTCCAGTTTGGATTTGGGAAAGTGTGGGAGTGTCATGTTCAGTAAAACTGTATTTCAACTCTTGAGAACAAGGACCCAAGGGCCCTTCATAGAGGGCGACCAAAGTGTCTCCCAGAGGTGATGGACCACTGCTGAAATCTCCAAAGTAGAAATGGCGTGGAAACTGCCCAAATAGATCTTCCTAAATCTTTATGAACCGTTATTCATATTGACAAAATGTAAAATAGGTATGATGATAATGAATATTTTCACAACATGAGATGTATTTGATGGTTTCAACGTGTGTCTTCGTCAGAAATTACATGTATTCGTCCCCTCAGTGGCCAATCTACGGATGTTCATCGGACAGACGAGGGAGGAGGAGTGTGACCACGTGGTTCACCATGGCAGTTTCTGTGATCAATAACAGAAACGAGGGGACCCCAGTTGCTCTGTGGGAGTTCTTCAGTGCCAAAACACTCAAGCAGTGCAGGAGTCATTAGCTATGCACTGAGGGCAAAAGGGGCCAGAATTCCATATCCTGGAGAATTCGGAGGCCAGTGAAGTGTGTATTGAATGGCTCAAATCAATTGGAATCAGGTCTGGCATCGCTCTTTGTGCGTAGGTGCTCAGACACGATCTGAGAAGGGACAAGGAAACAGTTCACAGGAATCGTGGAGGAGGCTTGAAGGCTATTTTTTGGTAAATGAGAAAGCTAAACCCCTAACCCCTCCTCACAGATGACTGCAGTCCATCAGTGAATGAACAGATAATCTCAGATCATGTTGGTGTTGGTAAACATTGGGCCGAGTATTTTGAGTAGTTGTACAGGTAGACCCCCCAACAGTTAGCTTGGATGCTAATGGTATCACAATACCTGTGCCAAAACCCCACCCCAGCAAGAAACCTCCTAGCCAAACGGAGATTAGGATGGCAATTTCCAAGCTGAAGTGTGGGAAAGCCATAGACATATGTGATTACCCCTGCTAAACTTCTAAAGGCTAGGGTGAACCTAGGGCACGGGGCTCGCATGCAGTCTTGACTGCCTCAGGCAGTCTGGTACCATTCCCCCTGACCTGTCGAGGGGCATGTCATCACTCTCGGGAAAGGGGGGAAGAGGATTATTGGGACTTAGCAACTGTCGGGGCAATACACTGTTTAGATTACAAGGCAAGTTTTCGCATACATTCTTCTAAAATGGATCCACGACCTCCTACTCCACGACTGGAGCAATCGGGGTTCTCTCCTGGCAAGTCGACAATAACCGTATCCTAGTGCTTCGAGTAAATTGAGAACGCCATTGTGCGTTTAATTATGAAGAAGGCATTTGACTTGGTGCATAGAGAATTGCTATGGGGGATTTAAGATTGAGGAGAATTCAGACACAGATTTTGGCCTAATAGCAAGCTATATACCAGTACAGAAAGTGTTGTAAAGTATGGTGGAGCCCGTCAAACTTCCCTGTTAATTCATGGGTGAGGCAAGGTTGTGTTCTTGCAACAACATTTTTCAACACCTGCATGGACTGGACAATGGGCAGAGCTACTACCCAAACTCAGGCAAGAGCAAGAGTAGATGGTCTTTGGACAGAACAGCTCCACTCACGTACGTACATGAGGGTGTAAACAGGAAGTAGGGTAATGAGAACCGGAAACCGCAATCGATTTACGTAACCAATGACCGTAACCCCCAAGTGATTAACGTAATCAATACCGTAACCGGAATCATTAATCATAGTTAATGATGTTAGCATGCACACCGACTACCTTACGGTCGTTCATGGGGGGCATCATAGCAGAAAGAGGCATAATTAAAAATGATTATCATAATCAATGATCGGAACTGGAAATCATTAACCGACTTAATGATATCTGTCCCTCCCCTCCTCTCCAAAACAGGTGACTGGACAGAACGCCTCACCTTACGCATCACAAAAGGTAATGACCGCGGAAAGTGATTAACGCTATCAATGACCGTAACCCCGAACATTAGCACACACCTGGAGGACTCCCCTCCCCTTCTCTCTGAAACCATATGCCAGGTACCACAGATGATCCCTCCCCCCACCCTCTTACCCCAACCCCACCACCACCACCCTCTTCCATACCTTCCCACCCCCCCACCGCAAATTCATATGTTTTAAAATTGTACCTGTATCGATAATTAATTAACCACATGTACCCCTTAAACACTATCC
>NC_051389.1:16723302-16730802 GCF_015228065.2 Penaeus monodon
ATGTGATGATGATTGATGATTGATGATATGTATGATGTGAGAGTGAGATGTTTTGTGATGATGATTGATGTGACTGAGATATGATTGATATGATTGTGGGGGGATGTTTGAGATAAATGATTGATGTTTGATGATGTTTGATGGATGATTGATGATGTTTGATGATGATGATGACTGTTTGATGATGATTGATGATGTCTGTTTGATGATGATTGATGATTGATGATAATGATGAATTGATTTGATGATGATGATGTTTGATTGATGATGATGATGATGATGATTGATGATGTTTGATGATTGATGATAGATTTGAGATTGATGATGATGATTGATGATTGATGATGATGATGATGACGACGATGTATATTTTGTGTGTGTGTGTGTTTATGTACATATTCATGTATATGTATATGTATATGTATATGTATATGTATGTATGTGTGTGTGTGTGTGTGTGTGTGTGTGTGTGTGTGTGTGTGTGTGTGTGTGTGTGTGTGTGTGTGTGTGTGTGTGTGTGTGTGTGTGTGTGTGTGTGTGTGTGTGTGTGTGTGTGTTTATGTACATATTCATGTACATGTACATGTATATGTATATGTATATGCCCCATGTTGAACTTTTTCATGATGGCCCATAGGGCATCACGCCAAACTCTGTCAAACACTTTCTTGAAATATTTGAAGATGAACATTGGGTTGGTACCAATACATGGCATGTTGATAGTGTTCCCACGTCTTACCCAAACCTACAGGGAGGAGCGAGTCAGCCCGTCTGTGCTACTTGATCACAACTTAATCCCTATGATATTGCCATTGAATTAAATATATTTATCATCCCTGATGACCTCTACTTCCGAGTACAAATACAATTTTTAAATGCCAAACGCTGCTACAGACCTGCGTGGGAGAAGAGCAGCCCGCACCTGAAAAGATGACTATGATGACAAACCATACTCCCTCCCGTGAGTTCCTCCCCTTAACTTTGGAACAATTTCAGGAATCTAACTATTTATAGAGATCTCGGACAATGTTATATCTAACTCTGACACTAAATTTTGCTTCATTAGCATGTCTTTACAAGATACCTATTTAAACATTTCAGTAGCGCGCGCGCACTCACGCACGGGCACGCACACACGCACGCACACACACACGCGCGCGCGCGCACACAACACACACACACACACACACACACACACACACACCACACACACATGTATATGAATATGTACACACACACACACACACGTATATGAATATGTACATAAAGAAAGAAAGAAAGAAAGAAAGAAACAAACAAACAGACACACACACACACACACAGACACACAGACACACACACGTGCATAAATATGCGCACGCGCGCACACTATGAAAGGTGTATGGAGGGTTATTAACAGCCGGAGCCGGTGACCTCACCTCGCTCCCCCTCCCCACACACACTTCCTGCAAATGTTCCTACATTTGCCCCAGCTGCCTTATTATTCTTTTCATGCCACATGCTCGGTGGACGCTCACTTCTTGTGCCCAAAGGTGACCCAGCTTATTCATTTCGTGCCCAGCGCCCGACGTGGTAAGGTCGGCCCAGCCTTCGCCCCAACGCTCACTGCTGTACCCATAGACATCATCTCGTGTGTTTCCATACTCTTCATCAATAAAGAGTCAAGCTGATATAACCACTATCACTGCCAACCAGTCATAACCATTGCTCAGAGGCATTCTAGCCTTTTACAATCTAGCGGCAGGGTGGCTGTTGCGTCCTTTTGGTTTGCAAAACGGACACGCGGCAGGGTGGTTGTTGCGTCCTTTTGGGTTTGGGAACAGGACACGCCATCTCTGAAAAACCGTTCAACCTGCTTATTGACATGTCTGCAGAACCATGTGAGTACACGTTTTAGGCCTCTTTATTTCTTTTCCCTTCCTTCTTCCATAATGTGTTAAACCGATTGTTTTATTGGGTAAAAATGCTAAGTGACAGCAAATGGCACGTTCTCACACTATTTTTCTGACCTCAGATCACATTACCATGTGATCACTGTATGTGGTCAACAAACATGAATATTGTTCCTTAGTTAAGTAGTTGATTAATTTTTCTTGATTATTAGAGATTTATATTGTTTCAACTGCAACAAATTTAATGCGTTCATGATTTATCATTTCATTCCTCTTTTCCTCTTGCAGCGTCTTGTACTGTCTTGACCTGACCGCACCTTCTCTTTCCCTTGCAGTCGGTTGGGACGTGGAAAGGGTCAATAGATGACCGCTTGTTTTTTCCATCTTAACCTGGCCTCACTCTCACTTCCGGTCGGTCAGGATGCAGGAAGTTCAAGAGAGGATCGCTCATTTTTCCCGTAATTTGGTTGTTGTTTTGTGGACACCTAGGGGATTAACTGTAGCACCATTATATTGCTCATTGGTGACACATTCTATTAGCACTAGAACCGAGCTTGTAACGCAACTTTATATATATATATTTTTTTTAGTATAGCATAGGATCTTCCCCCATATCATAGCGCACAGGGATGTAAATAGCGTAAATCGCCTAATAGATCTCCACTCCGATGTTCTATAGTAGGTACAGGAAATTTGATCGGCAACTTTTGAGTCGGTGTGACCTGCAGTTACGTCTATTAATTAATGCAGGACTAGGGTTTAAGATAGAATCATTATTGACTTATTAATCACATCCTTCTCACCCTCTTGAGGTTGCTTGCATGTTTTGGGTATATTCCAACTGATCGTGTGATTCATGATAAGTTAGATATCCGTAGGGAATATAAGGAGCGCCCATCACAGATATGCAGGAAAGAACAAGTTATTTATAGATTTTCCTGGCTCGGTTCATGGTATGGCATTTTGGGTATAGGATCCCCCGTCAATGAAGTCTGACATGCTTAGCTAGACATGGCTACCTCGGCAGTTCAGAATTTCTGACCCCGAGAAGAATTGCTTGCTAAAATGCTTGCGAATAATTTTTTCATGTCACCATTCATTAATGTGTTCTTTTTCTTTCAAGTGCCCTGTCCCACAAGGACGTTGGCGATCATGGATTTCCATGATTTTCTTGCCAACATTAATGTATATTAATGTGTACATTGTGTTAAATATCATTAAATGTTGAATTCAATGTAGAAGTTGGAATAATTTTATATAGCTAGCATTGCTAATTTATCTCAGTTTCGTTATATTGACTGTTAATCTTCGTGTTCATGATATATTTTCTTTGTGAGGTCACTTTCACTTTCATTCACGCTTGATGTCGCTCGCTCGCTCGCTCACACTCACACTCACACACATTTACTCACTCACTCACTCATCCACACAGAACAAAAGACACTGAAACCTTTTCATTAATAGGGTTTGTTGCTGTAGTAGTGCCGGCATAAAGATCTATGATTTATCTCTTTAGCCCGAGATCTTGTCAGTCGTCACGAGTGACTCGTACATAATGTAGAATTTCTTATTTTGCGTTATTTCTTCTCTGTGACGACAATTGGTTCAAGTAAATACTTACGGATTGCCGTCGTCGTTTCCCTTATTTACTCTCATATCTATCAGAGACGTTGGTAGTTCAAACCAGGTCCATGTTGATTGCCACTGACGTCTCCCTCTCCTATTTTCTTCTTTATCTTTGTGAAATAAAGCCCTAAACGAAAAAAAAAGACAAAAATAAATTAAAAACGAACATTAAAAACCGCAAATTTATATAAATAACCGGCTAGTGGTACTTAACACCCCCTCTTCTCTGTTACCTTTCTTTTTCTCTTACTATCTGGCCCTTACGTGTATGATCTGGTTCCCGACGATATATAGCAGTCGGGCCGACCATAACCGACACGGCACCGGAGGAGGACTCTGCTGCAGAAATGGTCACCTTAGGATGCTGTGGGAAGGACGTCACCGGAAGATCGCCAGAAGCCTGCGGACCAGGATGTTCGTCAGAGCAGGTATTAAGCCGCCCCATGATGTAGTGGAGGGGCACCGTCTGTCGGGACGGCCGTAGATCCAGCGAAGAACCTTCGCCAGCGCAGGTACCAGTCTCCTTAGGATGCTGTGCATGGGCGCCGCGTGCCTGGACGCCCGCAGATCCAGTCAATTCCAGGAGCTCATCAGCCGCCCTGAGATGCTGAAGAGGACGCCGCCTGCCCGGACGCCCGTAAAACCAGACGAAGATTACGAGGGCGTGAGGACGAGCATGCAGCCAAGAAGGACCTGGACGAGATCTGGGAGGACGCCGCCGAGTTAGGCCTGGACAAGGACTACGAGGAAGTCTAGACGAATCCAAAGTCAAGGAGGACCTGTGCGAGACCTTCGAGGATATGTGGACGTCGAGGACAGACAGATTACCCTGAAGACCAGGAAGAAGAGGACGACAGGGACGAGCAGCCATGAAGATGCACCAAGAACGCACGCGAGAACGAGATGACCAGTCAAAGTTAGGTCACCCTTGAGGTAAATCTAAGGCGCCTCGAGGGCGAGGGATGAGTAGGTGGCCGAGCAATATGAAGGGTGTACGTAGGGTAGGGACCTCAACCCCCCCCCCCTCCATACTTCCTGCAAATGTTCCTACATTTGCCCCAGCTGCCTTATTTATTCTTTTCACGCCACATGCTCGATGGACGCTCACTTCTTGTGCCCAAAGGTGACCCAGCTTATTCATTTCGTGCCCAGCGCCCGACGTGGTAAGGTCGGCCCAGCCTTCGCCCTCTGGGTGGGTCGGCTGGACACATGCATGATCTTGCACTCACTGCTTTACCCATAGACATCGTGTCGTGTGTTCCCGTACTATGTTGTACTCTTCATCAATAAAGAGTCATCATACAAACTATCACTATCCCTGTTAGCCATTGTAATAGGGTTCTGAGCCCGTTATACATATACATACATACATACATACATACACATACACACTCTCTCTCTCTCTCACACACAAACCACACACACACACACACACACACACACACACACACACACACACACACACACACACACACGTGCATGCATATATACATACACACATACATACATACATATACATACATACACACACACACACACACACACACACACACACACACACAGACACACACACACACGTGTCGGTTGTGGGTAATCGTGGTCTGTGTAAGACCTATTCACACATGGCCCATTTCATTTCACATATGACACACTGCACCGCACTCCAAAACTCTCCACAGGGAGGCTCATTAATGGATCCTAAATGTTTTCTATAATGGTCTCTAATTTGAATGATACTAGAACACCACTATATTATCTGGCAGGTCCAGAGGAAAACTCAGTATCTGTTTCTCAGCTTTATTGAGGGAACAGACACGTAGATTAAAAGGGATCTTGACGCGGTAGACGTGGCGGAGGCGGCGTCAGCTCCTACGGGTTGGAGGGAAGGTGTTCGCGGTTCAAGGAACGGACTCGGACTGACTCCTTCGGGTATTTCTGGGTCACTTCCAGCCTAGGGCGTGGGGGCACAGCTGTTGCCCTCGGCTACCCCCTCCAGGCGTTTCTCGTTATCGCCGAAGGTGAGGTCATGACCCAGGGAGTCAGCAGCTGCCTAGCCAAACTCCTTGATTAATGGATGTCACCCCGGCTCAGGCAGATTTCACTATTTATAGATGTCACGCTGCTCTCAGATATAACGGGTATGCGTACTCTAGTACAGTGGCTGACAGGGACGCAAGGGGTGAACACATGCTACGACGACGCTACGACTTGTCTAAAGGGTCAAAAGCGCCGCGTGGAGGCCACGGTCAGCTGCCCGGAGAGAGGGCGGAGCTGACCTTAGCGCGCTGGTAGCTGGCTACGAACTCCCGGTCAAACGAGGTCAGATATAAAATGTGACCTCCGCCCTCGCTGAGCGAGTGGTTCTTATTTGGGACATTTGGATCCACGTGGAAAACAGCCACGTGGTCCACTGGTTATAGAAATAGAATTATCCACATCCTGTAACAGAAATAGAATTATCCACATCTTATATTGCTCGGCCACCTACTCGCGCCTCGCCCTCGAGGCGCCTTCAAGGGTGACCTAACTTGGCTGGTCGTCTCGTTCTCGTGTGTTGTCCTGGTTCAACTTCGTGGCTGCTCGTCCATGTTGTCCTCATCCTCCTGGTCCTTGGTGTAATCTGCTCGTCCTCGATATTCACACGTCCTCGAAAGTCTCGCACAAGTCCTCCTTGACTTCGGATTCGTCCTGACCTCCTCGTAGTCCTGGCCCAGGCCTAACTCGGCGGCGTCCTCGTCCACACGTCCTCACAGATCTCGTCTAGGTCCTTCTCGCGTCCACACGTCCTCGTAATCTTCGTCCGGATCTAAGGGCGTCGGGGCAGGGGCGGCATCTCGGGGCGGCTGATATCTGCGCTACAAGCTCCTGGAGTTGACCAGATCTGCAGGCGTCCGCCAGGCACAGCATTCTGGGGCGACTGGTACCTGCGGCAAAGGTGCTGGTTTGCTGGATCTACGGGGAGTCTGGCAGGCAACGCCCGTCCACTATATTGGGACGTATTAACCCCTTTTCTGACGAAAATCTTGGTCCGCGGGCCTATGGCGATGTTCGATGACGTCCTTCTCACAGCATCCTAAGGGTCCTCCTTCGGTGCCGTGTCGGTCCGACTGCAATATAAAGTCGGGGAGCCAGATCATACACGTAAGGGCCAGAGTAAGAGGAAAAGAAAGGCAACAGAGAAGATGGGGTGGTAGTTACCACTAGCCGGTTATTCATAACAATTTACGGTTTTTAATGTTGGTTTTTAACTTATTTTCGTCTTTTTTTTTCATTTTGTGTTTTATTTTCACAAAGGTAAAGAAGAAAATAGAAGAGGGAGATGTCAGTAGCGGTCCGCATAGACCTATTTGAACTATCAACCATCTCTGATAGATATGAGAATAGATAAGGGAACGACATCGGCGATCCGCGAAGATCTATTTGAACCATAGTCGTCACACAGATAAGAAATAGATGTAACTTGTACACAGACAGCGACAGACAAAATTGCGGGCTAAAGAGATAAATCTTTACGCCGGCACTAAGACAGCAACCAGCCTTATTAATGAAAAAGGGTCAGTGTCTTTTGTCCTGCGTGTGTGAGTGAGGTGAAGGTGTGTGTGTATGCGTGTGTGAGTGACAGCTAGCGTTAATGAGAGGGAAAGCGAGTGACCTCACACAGAGAATGAATCATAAACACGAATATTAGCGTTCACTATAACAAAACTGAAGTAAATTAGCAATGCTAGCTATTTAAGATTATTTCAACTACCACATTGAATTCAACATATAATGATATGCGACAGAATGTACGCATGAATGAATGGTGACATGAAAAATATTCGCCAAATTTTTTATCAAGCAAATCTTCTCGGGTCAGAAATCTGAACTGCCGAGGTACATGTCTAGCTTTGCACGTCAGACTTCAATAAAACTCAATAACGGGGGGATCCTATACCCAAATGCCGTATATGACTGAAGTGACTCGAGCCAGGAATATAAT
>NC_051389.1:16748302-16750802 GCF_015228065.2 Penaeus monodon
GTAGCGTCACTGCCACCACCCACTGAGTTATCGCATGGGAACGTAAGTGTTTTTGTGAGAAGAGGGATAGTGTAGAAGACGATGTGAGGAAAGGAGCGATAGATTGTGTACATGCAAATGTAGCGTGTGTATGGTGTACGTGGTGGGCGCGAAAATATAAAGGTTGGTAAGCGTGAATATAGCCGGGGAGAGGCGTGTGTGGGGAGAACTCTCCAACGCATTTGATAGAATAATTAAGTCTATTAAACGTTAAATTAATATCTAAGATAAAAAATCAAGATATTTAGTAAAATAGTTACTAGCATAAAATACAGAAATAAATGAACCTCATAAAAGAACCATCGTAAAAAAATACATAAAATTCAATAAAATCCAGTGAACAAAAGTTGAAAAGTAATAAATTATCAAAGCTTTGACTTGGGTGTAGCAGGTCGCGGTGGCGTGGATGGCACAGCAGCTTCATGTCAAACTGCTCCAGTGAGGTGGTGCGGAGAGTGGCGAGGGAGGTGAAGCCTAGGGCAGTCAAGGCGCTGCCATAGCTGTTATAGGCAAGATCGAGAATAATCTTCGCTGTCCTTTTCTGTACATTCTCGAGTTGTAGCAGTTGGGTGGCGGTGAGAGAAGGGGACCAGGCGGGGGAGGCGTAGGTCATTTTGGACAGGATGAATAGCCTGTAGACATTTTGAAGCTCCGGAAGTGGGACACCAAGGGGGACGCAGCATATGAAGCTTGTACGAGGCAGACCTCATGATGTCTCTGACGTGCTGCGTCCAGGAGAGCTTTTCGTCGATGGTGACGCCGAGCAACTTGGTGGAACGGACTACGTCGAGCGGATGGTTGTCCAGCATGAGGATGGGCGCGGGGGAGGGGTTGGTGGAGATGTCGAACTGCATCACTACCGACTTCTGGTAGTTAATAGTGACGTGATTTACGGTGGTCCAGGTGATGTAGTGAGCTGACGTCTCAGCTTCCTACTCTCGCCCCTGTGTCAGGCTGCATAAGACTTCATAACAACACCCCCCCTCCCCCCCGACAATCCCTGGCGCCTGGCCGCGGTGAAAAACGAAAAATAGATGGCGCAGAAGGCACCGCTGCAGAGGACCTGCCTGCAGGAGATGCTGACGAACAAACGGGTACTCCTTGGATGGCCCTTACTGAGAAGGAAGATGGGGTGATCTACTGAGCAGACGTTTGGCCCTTAAACGCCTGAAATAGCGGCTGAACTACGAATTTCCGTAAGCTGGCGACAGAAAACGGAAAGCAGTTGTTTGGCGCCAGAGCCTGGTTGGCTAGCCAGCGTAATTTTATTTCCTTTTATATTTAAAATCATGTATATACTTTACGTTTTTTTTATTATTATCAGAAATGTCATGTATTTTTATCAAAGACCTTGATGCAAATAATAAATAAAACGAGCAATCCTAAAATAAATAAAATAGAAGCTGTAACGTCTTCAAGAACAGACGACAATTTTAAGAACAACGAGTCTTGCTGCGCAGACTCCGAATAAACAAACTTGACGCACGACCTCGTTCGCGTAGAAGGTCGTAGAAGGAGCCACCGGGCTAGTACAGTGGTAACGTGTCGGCCTCTCATCCGAGGGGTCGGCGGTTCGCTCCCCACCCAGGCGCGAGAAGTTGCAACTGTCGCCTGGAGGTTACTGCTGTGGCTGGGCACCACGGCGGGTAAGGACTCGGTTCAGCCGAGTCAGCACCAGCTGACACACGTGAGCGAGTCGGCATTAGTCGACACAGGACGGCCTCCCCTCATGGCATAGCCCGGGCGAGGATAAGCTTCGCATATCGGACTTATCCTTACCTTGTAAGGGGAGTTGCGGATTACCTTGGCTCAGTGACTTACGCTTGGTCTTTTCTTCAGAAAGCCAACGTTTTTAACGTTTTTTTTTTTTTTTTTTTTGCTCTCACTGTTAGCGAAGGATCAACGGAGCTGAGGAATTACAGCATTTTTTTGAGGTATTGTTTATCTATTTTTATTAAGATTGCTCTTTTTCGTGGAGGTTTTATTTGTGGTTTACTCTGTTATGGTTTGAGAATAATAATAAGTTAACGAACTGGCTTTTATTTTTATTTCATCATATTTTTATTACTTCTTTTTACTCGTAAGTTGATGAATTCAACTGTATGATCTTTATATATTCCACTGAACTTGTGAAACATGCTTGTATGGTGGTATCTCTACTCTTGCTTAACGAGAGTACAGGGACTATGCAACACAATAATCAGGCCTTTCCTTCGGTCAGGTTAGATAGATGTAGTTTTGGCCACGACACAGAAAGCTAATTCCGCGACCACATGATAAAGTCTAACCTGCCCGTGGTACCGAACCCTCAATATACTTTTGTGCCGAAACAGGAAGCACGAGATTCACTCTCACATGAGGTTGAGTCCAGGGACTCAACCTCCCCCTACAGAGATGAGGTATTCGTGGGCGCGCTGGGTGGCGGAGTGGTGGACAAGGACGATGGCGAGGAAAGTGTGTG
>NC_051389.1:16754950-16767450 GCF_015228065.2 Penaeus monodon
ATAATATAATAGTATATATATAATTTAATTATATACTATAGAATGAGATATTATAATTAAAAAAGTAATAATATAGTGATACGATATGATTATCATAGTGATTATAGTATATAATGATATAATGATAATAAAAACCATTATAGTAATAACGATAATATGATAATAAGGTAATTATAGTAATGATAACAGTAACAATACTAATTATATTATCTATATATCACTATATTTTTTGTAATATTAGTAAAAAAATAATAATAAAACAATATAATGATAATAGTGACAGATAAGTCATAGATGATTATAATTGTATTTATTATCATAATATTATTCGAATTTATAATCAATTAATATATACATTATCGATATTACATTATCATATATTATATTATTATTTATATTATTATTCAATTATATCATTATTAATTATATATTATTATTTATTTATTATTATTATTATTATTTATTATTATTTATTATTTTTATTATTATTATTATTTCTTTTTTTTTCAGTTGTTGTTTTCATTATCATCCTAATCCTCCTCTTACTTCTCCTCCTCCTCCTCTTCTTCTTCTTCTTCCTTCCCCTCCTCCTCCTCTTCCTCTCTCCCTCTTCCACTTCGTCCTCCCCTTCCTTCACCCTCTTCTACTCCCCTCTCCCCCCTCCCTCCTCAATCCCCCCCTCTATCCTACCCCCCCCCTGCTCTGTCCTCAACTCCTTCCCCTCTATCCTCTACACCCCCCCCCCTTCTATCTTCACCTCTCCCCCACACCCCCACCCCTCCTCGTTTTCCTCCTTCGTATTCTAATGCTACACCGGACATGCCTCCTTGATGACAACACAACACAGACGTTTTGTAGACGCAACGCACTTTCGTGTATCGTCTTTACGTCGCTTTACGCTGTTCCTCGAGCACATGTGCTGATGGGTACGAGGGTGGGGGGGGGGGGTAGAGGGATTTAGAACGACTAATTTTTGTTGTTTCAATTATGAGTTTAGTTGATAGTTATTATTATTTGTAGTATCATTATTGTTTTCAGTATTATTGTTATTAAAATTATTATTATTATTATCATTATTATTATCATGTTATTGTTATTAAAATTATTATTATTATTTTCAATAACCTGTTATTGTTATTATCATTATTATCATTGTTTTTTATCATTATTAGTGTTGCGATTATCATCATAATCATTAATATTATTATTATTATTATTATTATCATTATTATTATTATCATCATCATCGTCATTACTATTTTCTTAATTATTATTATCATCATCGCCATCATTATTTGCGTTATTTTCATCATTGTATCATTATCATTATCGTCATTATTATCGTTATTATTATTATTGTTATTGTTATCATTATTCTTATTGCTGTTATTATTATCATTATCATTATTATTATTATTATCATTATTATTATTATTATATTAATGTTATTATTATTATTATTATTATCATCAATAATGTTATTATTATTATTATTATCATTAGTAGTAGTAGTCGTAATATTACCATAATCATCATGATCATTATTATTATCATTATCATTATTATTATTGTTGTTGTTATTATTATTATTATAATCTTTATCATTCATTTATTATCAATCCTCATACTAATATTATTACTATTATTAATATCATTATCTTTATAATTATTATTATAACAATCATTATTATTATTATTATTATTATTATTATTATTATTATTATTATTATTGTAATTATCACCATGTTAACATTATCATTATTATCATTAAAAAATACATTACCTCGCACACAAAGATGACCGGACACACAGCCACAATATTAAGAGAAAAGAAATTGACCGCCACGTTTCGAACCCGTCAAGAGGTCCTCTTCAGACGGAAAGGATATTCAATGAAAATGTAAGAAGAAGAACTGAATCAGCTACCAATGAGGGTGAGGTCAAGATTACACAACTAATGCCTAATGTAAGGTCATGTAAGCCTCTCTGACCAGCACTTTCTTTGAAATCAGATAACTTTCTAATCAAAAGAGTCTCTTCACAGAAAAAAGTGAATGACAGATGATAAACGGAAAATGGAATAATGATAAAAATAAGAAAAAGAAAGGAGAGAAATAGGGAAGGAGAGAACTGAAGAAGAAAGAGGACAAGAGAGAGAAAAAAGAGAAAGGGAAAAAGGGGCCGTTAAAGAAAGAGAAATAGGATGGCAAGAAAAAGAAGATAAAATGGGAGAAGAAGAATGAGGTAATAAAAGGAAGAAAGGGTAACGAAGAGAAATAAAGAAAAAAAGAGAGAACCAGATAAACGAAGAAGACAAGAGGAACACGAGAAACACATATGAAGAGAAACACAGATATTGAGAAAGAAAAAATAATAAGAATAATAAAAAGTAAGAAAATTTGAAGACGGGATAAATGAAGAAGAAAAGAAAAGGAAGGAAAAAGAAAGCGAAAGCAAGAGAAAGGGAGGATAAAGAAGGAAACGACACCAAGAGGAAGAGATGAAGAAAAATAAAGCGAGAGAAAGAGGAGAAAAAAAAAGAATAATTCGAACAAAAAATTAAAGGAAAAACAATAAAGAGTGAGAGAACGAAAACAAAACGAAAGGAAATGAACGAAATAAACCGACCGGAGGAAAGATGTCCAAAGGAGGGGAAGGGAATGGAGGGATAGGGATGGGGGGGAGGGGGGGAGGAATGAAGGAAGGAAATGGGACGTGAAAGTGTGAGGTCGCGCCCATTACAGGGGTATGTCTGGCTCGCGCGTGTGTGTGTGTGTGTGTGTGTTGTCGTCCCCTACCCCCACCCCTTCCTCTCTCTCTCTCTTCCCTTCTATTCTGTCTCTTGTCTCTCTCGGTCTTCCTTCTCCCCCCCGTTCCTGATTGTTTTTTTTCCCTTTTTCCATGTAAAATTTTTTTCCTGAAAATATAAAGCACCCCCACTACACACATAATACAATTTCACATATACAAAATATTATATAAATAAAATTAAAATATATTTTATAAAAATATTATTTATATATTTTTAGATAGATATATATTTTTTAATTTTATATATTTTTAATATTTTATAAAATATAATTTATATTAAAAGGTTGTGTGTATAAAAAGAATTTAAAAATATACGCACAACCCACCCCCAAAACACACACACCACACAAAAACACACCCCAAACCACAAACACACACCACACACACACACAACACACCACAATATATATATTATAAAATTTTATATATAAAATAATATTTTATATTATATTATATAATAAAAAAAAAAAAAAAAAAAAAAAAATAATTTTAAAAAAAAAAAAAAAAAAAACCCCCATTTTTTATATATATTTTAAAATAAAATATATATATATATATTATATAATTATATATATGATATATTTTATAAAATAACCCCCCAAAAAAAAAAAAAAAAAAACCCAAAAAAACATAATAATATTATAATAATAAAATATTTTTTATATATATATATATATATATATAAATATATATATTCCCCGCCAGTTGTTATAGATATAAATATATTTATTAATATATATATAGAAAAATATATATATATAAAGGGGGGTGGGATTGTATAATTTTATATTTTTTAATATATATATAAAAAATATAATATATAATATATATATAATAAATATATAAAAAAATAAATATATTATATTACACACAACGCACACACACCCCACCACCACAACCCCACCACACACACACCACACACACCCCACACACACAAAACCACACACAAAAAATATATATATATATATATATATATAAAATATAATATATATTTTTAAAATATATATATATATATAATACAAAACCACACCACACACACACCCACACACACACACCACACACAACAACACAAAACACACAACACACAAAAAAAAAAATAATATAATATTTTAAAATATAATATATATAATATATATATATATAATTATATATTGTATATATACAATACATACATATGCACATATACATATTATATTATATATAAAATATATATATATATTATTATATATTATATATATAAATAATATAATATGTCTGTGGGTGTATATATAGTGTTTTAAAATTATTATAAAAATATAATATAAAATTATATAATATATTTTAAACAATTACGCACACAACAACACACACCACAACACACACAAACACCACACACACAACACACACACACCACACACACACACCACACCATAAATATTATATATTTAATTTAAAAAATATAAATAATTAAAATATATATAATTTTTTAATATATATAAAAATAAACAAAAAAACACACACACACACAAAACACACCACACACACAAAAAAAAAAAAAAATTTTAATATATATATAATAATATATATATATTTTTAAATTTTTTATATATAATATTATAAAATTTTTTATTTATAATATTATATATAAATATTAATATATTTTATTTATATATATATTATTATATATATGCACGCGCGCGCGCGGTGTATGGTGTATCGTATAAAAAAATATATTAACATTTATTATATTATTATATATATATATATATAATTATAATAATTCATATATAAATAATACACACAAAACACCACACAACACACACACCCCCACACACACAAAAACATATTATTATATATATTATATATATTATATATATTTTATATTATTTTATATAAAATTTATATTGTGTGTGTGGGTGTGTGTGTTGTAGAAAAAAAACGAGGGTCATGAAAGTATCTTTAAAAACGGGGGGCAAGATAAAATTTAGCTGAACTAACAAAAAATAAAAAAGAGAGATGTCCAAAAATTAAATACTAAAATAAAAATGAAACAGGATCTAGGTCCCCCACGAAAACAGTAAAAGGAGTCTCAAAATAGGGGGAAATAAATGTAAGAAAAAAAGTACCAGACGGAGAAGTGACGTATAATAAGAATGAAGTCAAAAGTAGGGAAGATTTTTACGGGGATCAAACAATAAATGAACACCCCACGGAAGAAGCGAACGCGGTAACTAAAAGTATCAAACTCAAACAGAAGAAAAAAAAGAGAGTTTAAAGGCATGAAGAGAGGGGAACCACCAGGTAAAGACGGAATTAGTATAGACCTTATAAAGTTTCAGGAAAAATTTGCAACAATGAAACTAACCAATTTTTTTAACAAATGCCTTCTCAACGGAAAAACTCCGAAAGCCTGAAAAAAACGCAACAGTTATTTTGATACATAAAAAGGGGATAGAAAGGATCTAAAAAAAAAAACTACCGACCCATAAGCCTCCTTTTCTTTACTTCAAACTGTTCAAAAAATCATCACAACTCGCATTTTCTGACAGTTTGATTCCAACCACCCTAAAGAACAGGCGGGCTTCGAGTGGATTTAAACACAGACCACATCCACACGCTCACCCAAGAAAGGAAAATTAAACGAATTGGGAAACCCCTGTGTTGGCATTCATCATTACGAAAAAAAAATTTGACTCGAAAAATACCAGCAGTACTAGGAGCTATTCGAAGATGGGGGAGTAAGGAGGTATATTGTAAAATATTGAAAGTTACGAAGATATCGAAGAGGGGCACAATAAAACCTCCACACGGAAAACATATATATTGAAAAGTGTGTGGGTGTCTTTTATAAATAAGTCTTCTTCTTCAAGTCCTTGCCTTACGGGGCTTTGGCGTCAGGGTTTTTCCATCCCGTTCTGTCTGTTGACAACTTAAGCAGTTCTAAGTCACTTCTGCCATAGGCCCATATTTGTTACCCTGTTCTTTCCTTTTTCTTTCCTGTAACACTAAGTTTTCCAATCTTTAATTCTTTAGGTCCTAAAATTGCATCTGCTTTTCCCTGATAACTTTCCCCAGGTTTTTTAACTTCTTTTTTCTTAAAACTCTTCATTAGAACTCTTTCTGTCCATAAAAAATCCTGGCATTCTTCGAGGAACCACATTTCTCTGATTTTAAATATTCTTTAATTTTCTTTGACTGTAAAAGCATCACACCCATAAAGAAAAAAACTGACCACATAAAACATTCTAACACTCAAAAAGTTTGGTTTTTTCCCAACGTCTGTTCTTAAAGACAGCACTCATTTGTTTTGCCATACCAATTTTTTTTTATTTCATTTACACTTTTCCATCTGATGTTTCAAAGTACCCAAGATGTGAATTTCTCAACATTCTTTTTTCTTCCCCTTTGAATTCAAAAGCATTTTGGTGTTATATTTTCTTTGATATCACCAACTTTCCCGTCTTCTTGATTTTTATCTGAAGACTTTTTTCCCACTTCTGTTAAACCCTTTTCATAATTTTGAAGATAGTTTTTCTTTTTCTGTTTTAACAGTCCATTCATTTTAAAGTTTTTTAATTTTGATACCTCCAACTTTCACACCGGGATGTTTTAAATTTCCCCTTAAAATTTGACGCCACAAATGTGTATTATATTATATATATTTATATATATATATATATATATATAATATAAATATATAATTATATATATAATATATTTTAATATAACACACATTTTTTCCCCACAGCCTTTCTTTCCATTGCGGACATTGCTTCTCTCAATTCATTACTGAAATCATATGGCAGGCCCCCTTGCCTGATGGAGTCTTTTTAATCAACCGCGATTTGCCAGGGCGGTGATTTCCCCCTAGAACCGCTTTGATTCTCAAGGCGATATGTCGCGCCAGCAGTCAAAGCGTAGGCATTTTTAAGACTGCCGCGGGGGGGAAATTTAAAAAGGGACCACAGGGCGGAGTCCACGCTTAACCATGGACTATCGCGGCGTATATATATACGATATATGCGTTACACCTGTACAAAGGCGAAACGTGAGGTAGTGGACAAGTATTATATTAGAGCAAATTGTACAGACAAACACATCTAGCGAAAAAGGAAATTTAAACGGGAACCGTCTACGTGGAGGCCTTCGGCAGACCAGTAGCATACTAAGAGGCTCCTTTCCATATGTTTAAAAGAATTTGAACCCAAAGCGTCCCCATTTGACCTATGGATCAGAAAAATGGACTACAACCAAAAATTTGTGGGGAGGAAACTACAAGCGCCCCCAGAGGGTGGAGAGGTTGATGCTGGGAATTTGCAAAAAAATCAGAAGAGGGTGACGTGGACAGGGAAAAGACAAAAGTGGGTATATATTGTGAGCATTAAAAAAAAAAAAAAAAAAATAAAATCAACGGGGCATCATATTTTTTGGAGAAGGACAACGGGATAAGAAAGTAACAGACTAGGTATAGATAATATAAAGAGGCCAAGGGGCCCGACCCCAAAAACAAAATGGCGTGGCAAAATAACGAAATTTAAAACAAAGTTTTGGGAAAAAATTGGGGGAGGGCCCACGTCATTGGATTGACGTGATGATGAGATGAAAACAACACACAATATATATATATATATATATATATATATATATATATAATATTACATAGAAGATATAGATAGAAATATATATGTATATATATTTCTTTTAAAGTGTATATATACATATATTATATACAATATAATGTAAATGTATAAAACATAAATGTTTATAATATAATAATTAAAATATAATAAAATAATATTTTATATATAATATGCATAGTATATATATCATTAATTTTTTATTATATATAATATTATAATATATACACAAACACACACATAACAACACAAAACACGCCCACGCACACACGCAACACACACACACACACACCCCACACACACACAACACACACACACACACACACACACACACACACACACACACACACACAACAAACCTACACGCACACAACACACACAAACTGTAACCCACTTTTATATGTGATGTACTGAAAAGGTTTTGTTTGTGTTATTTATTTTTTGTTGTACCACATGCCTTTATAATCTTATGTATTTCACATGCCCATATCCCAACATACCAAAAAATATTGTCCATTACTTTACCTCTTTATTGTCTCTCGTTTTCCCACTAAAAAATTCCCAAGTTGTGTTGCTACCCCCTTCCCCAAGAGCTATGCATTGTTGTAATACCTTTCTCACCCGGATTCCCAAGTTAAAACCCTGATCATGCCCCCCTTTAGACCACTTAGGGGATGACAGGCAGATCCCTGCAGGGAGCCAAGGAGCAACACCTCGCTCCTTGGCAAAGCCCTACTCCATATTACTAACAAATAAAGGATCAAGACTCTTGCTCGTCTACTTACCCCTAAGCTCGCCACCCCACCTTACTCTTGTAGGGCCATCATTCCGGTTCTTACACCACACACAAACACACAACACACACACACCACCCCACACAACCACACACACACACACACACACCACAACACATAATTAATATATATATAATTTTATAATATAAAATATATATATTATATATATATATATATATATATATATATATATAATATATTAAATACACATAATTTTATATATATATTATATAATATATATATATATATATATATTATATATATATATATTATATATATATATGGGTTTTTTACTGAGAGAAAAAGAGAGAGTTTTGGGGGGTATATTAAAATATATATAATTTAAAATTTTATATATATAAATATATATAATAATATATATAAATGTTTGTGTGTGTTGTGTGTGTGGTGTGTTGTGTGTGTGTGTGTTGTGGTGTGTGGGTGCGTGGTGTGTGTGTTGTTTGTTGTGGTGTGTGCGTGTTCGAGCGTTGTGTGTGTGTGGTGTGTGAGTGTGTGTGTGTGTGTGGTGTGTGGTGGTGTGTGGTGTGTGTGTGCGTGGGGCTGATATAATTTAAAATATTATTATATATATAATATAAAATATAATTTTAATATATATATATATATGTTTTACATATATATATATGCAATATGTCTATATGTCTATATAAATAGATGTGGTGTTATTAATACCTAAAATATATAATATATATATATTATATATAATATATATATATATATATATAATATGTATATATACATACACACTAACACACACCACACACGCCACAACACACACACACCACCACAAAACCAACACACCCCAAACCCCCAAACCCCCCCCAAACCCAATATATAATATATTATATAAATATAATAAAATAATAAATTAATATTAATATATATACCAAATATAATAATATATATAATATATATAATAAATAATTTTAAAAATAAACATAGACACACACACACCACTTTTAATAAAATATAATATATATATTAAATTATAAATATTATTTTATAATTTTTTATATATATATAAAATATATACATATGTACACAACACACACTTTATTATAATTTTAAAAATTTTAATATAATTAATATATAAAATATATATATGCTATTATATAAATTTTATATGTGTTTGTTGTGTGGTGTATGTGTGTGTGTGTGTGGTGTTGGGGGTGTGTGTGTGTGTGTGTGTGTGTGTGTGGTGTGTGTGTGTGTGGTGTGTTAATGTATATATATTATATTATATATATACATGTCACACCACCACAACACACACACACCACACACAAACAAACACAACACACACACCACAACACACACAACCACAACATACACCACACACACACACCAAATATAATATAATATGATAATAATATTAAAATATAATATATATAATATATATATATTATATGCTATATATATATAAGTGTGGTGTGTTGTGTGTAGACATATGTATATATATATATATAATAATAAATATATTAGTAATATATAATATTCATATATATATATATATATATGTGTAATATATAATATTATAGATATTATTTATATTATTATATAATATATATATATCTATATATTATATTATATTATTTTGTGTGGTTGGGTGTGTTGTGTGTTGTGTTGTGTTGTGTGTGTTGTTGTGGGTGTGTGTGTTGTGTGTGTGCGTTGTGTGTGTGGTGTGTTGTTAGTGTGTATTAATAATATTAACCATATATATATATATATATATTTATATATATTATAAGATATATATATATGATATATTATATGTAAGGTAAATATATATTACACACACATCCTATTTATAATAGACATATAGCCATATATGCATATATATATTATGTAAATTACATATATACATATATATAACTTATATATTATATAGTATCTATATATAAAAAAAAAATAATTATATATATATATATATATATACAGTACACACACACACACAACACACACCCACACACACCAACACACACCCACACACACAACACACACCCACACACACAACACACACACACACACACACACACACACAAACCTACAACACACACACACACCCCACACAGCCCCACACACACACACCGGAACCAACGCACACACACACACACACACACACACCACACCCACACCACACACACACCACAAACACACCCACAAACCACCACAACACAACACATCACACAGCACACATTTTATATATATATATATATATATATATATATTATATATATATATATATGATATATATATTTGTATATATATACACACACAAACTCTCTCTCCTTTTTCTCTCACGTAAACACACAACACATATATATATAATATTATAATTATATATAGATATATATATATATATTAATATATGAATATATATATATATATATATTATTAATGTATTTGTAATGTATTATATATATATAATATATATATCTATATATCTAATCATATATAATATATATATCTATTATGTAGTGTATGTACATATATAAGATTATATATATATATTCTAATATATATATATATATATATATATAATACATATATTAATATATATTTATATATCTATTATATTAATTAATATTTATTCTTATATATCTATAATATATATATAAGACCTATATATATCTATTCTATAGATCTCTTCAGATATCTCTATGTATATATATATATGTGTGTGTGTGGGGTTGGGTGTTGGTGGTTGGGGGTGTGTGGTGTGTTGTGTGTGTGGTGGTGGTGTGTGTGTGTGTTGGTTGTGTGGGTGTAAGAACCGGAATGATTGGGCCCCCTACAAGAGTTAAGGTAGGATGGCGAGCTTGGGTGTAAAAAGTAGAACCAGAGGAAGATGTCTTGACTCCTTTATTTGTATAGTAATGAAGGAGGTACGGCTTTGCCAAGGAGCGAGGTGTTGCCCTCCTTGGGCTCCCTGCAGGAGTCCTGCCTGTCATCTCCTACAGTGGTCTAAAAGATGGGCATTAGATCACCGTGGCTTTTAACTATGGGAATCACTGGTGATGAAAGGTAGTTACAACCTGCATAGCTCTTGTTGGAAAGGGGAAGACAACACAATTGGAAAGTTTAGTGTTGGCAACGAGAGACCTAATCAAGAGGTAAAGTAAATGTACATATATTAGTGTTATGTGTGGAATATAGGCCCATGTGGACAATACATAAGTATAACAAGCCCATGTGGGTAACAACCCAGATAAATAGATAACATGACTAAACCATTGTCATAACATCAAATATTAAGCTGGTTTTAACGTTTGGTGTGGGGTGTGTGTGTGCGTGTATGTGTGTGGTGTGTGGGTTGTGTGTGTGGTGTGGTGTGTGTGGTGTGTGTGTGTGTGGTGGTGTGTGTGTGTGTGTGTGGTGTGGTTGTGTTGTGTGTGTGCGTGTGGCGTGAGTGCGTGGTTTTGTGTGTAGTATATGTGTGTGTTTTTGTGTAATATATTATATATAAATTATATATAATATATACAATATATTGTTAATATAATACATATGCATTTATATATTATATTATATAATATATTATCTATATATATATATATATTAAAATATATATATCTACATATTTAATGTATTTATACCTGGTGTTACATATATATGTGTATATATTACATATATATGTATATATCAACATATAAGTATATATATACATATATATGTTCATCTTATATACTATGTGGTTGGTGTGGTGGGGGTTATTCATCATCATCATCAGCCTGAATCAATCCAATGACGTAGGCCTCTCCCAATCTTTTCCAACTTTGTCTTTGAAATTTCGTTATTTTGCCACGCCATCTTGTTATTGGTCTGGCCCTTGGCCTCTTTATATTATCTATATCCAAGTCCCTGGTTAACTTTCTTTAATCCATCTTTTGTCACCCTGGTCCTCCAACACATATGATGCGCCCGTTGCCATTTTATTCTTTTTAATGCTCACAAGTATATAGTCCCCCCACCTTTTGTCTGTTCCCTGATTCCACGTCCACACGCTTTCTGAGCTCTTTTGCTAATCCAGCAATCAACCTCCTCCATCCTCTCTGGGCGCTTAGTAAGTTTTCCTCTCCACTAATTTTGTTGTAGTCCTGTTTCTGATCCCTAGGGTCCATAAATGGAGGACGCATTGTTCAAGAACTTCTTTTAAAACATATGCAAGGAGCCTCTTAGTAATGCTACCTGGTGTCCTGCCGAGCGCTCCAGCGTAGTACCTGATGTGCCGCTATTTTTCCCATCCTCTTCGCTGATG
>NC_051389.1:16772450-16774950 GCF_015228065.2 Penaeus monodon
ATATATTATATATATGTGGGGTTGTGTGTGTGTGTGTGGTTGGTGGGTGTTGTGGGTGTGGTGTGTGTGTGTGGTGTGGGTGTTGGTGTAATGTTTGGTGTGTTTGGTGTGTGTGTGTGTGTGTGTGTGTGGGTGTGTGTTTATATATTATTATTTATATATATATATATATATATTATATATCTTTATATATATATATATAATTATAAATCATATATATATATGGTGTGTTTGTGTTGTGTGTGTGTGTGTTGTGTGGTGGGGTGTGGTGTGTGGTTGGTGTTGTGTGGGTATGTGGGGCGGTGGTGTGTGTATATCTATCTTATATATTTATATATGTAATATAATATATATATAATATATGATATATATAGTGATAAAATATATGTATTATATTATTTTACTATATATCACGTATACACACATACACGCGCGCGCGCGGCATATATATTATTATATATAATATATATATATATATATATATATCGTATACACACACATGCGCGCCGCATATATTTTATATGATTTTATATATATATATAATATATTATATATATATTATATATTAGTTTTTTATATATTTATTTTTATATTTTTATATCATGATATATTTATATATATATATATATATATTATATATATATTATATATATATATATATATTATATAATATGTGTGTTGGGGTGGTGTGTGTGTGTGTGGTGTGTGTGTGTGTGTGTGTGTGTGGTGTGTTTTGTGTGTGTGTGTGTGCGTATATTGTATGTATATATATATACCAATATATATATATATATATATATATATATATATATATATATATATATATATTAATTTTTTAAAAAGATATATATATAATAATTATATATATATTATATATATTATATATATATATATTTATATATATATATGTATATGTGTATATGTATGTATGTGTGTAGTGGGGGTGCATGGATATCTACAGGTAGATAGATAGCATGGAAAAATGGAAAGAACAATCGGAGGTAGACAGGGGGGAGAAGGAAGACCGAGAGAGACAAGAGACAGAATAGAAGGGAAGAGAGAGAGAGAGGAAGGGGTGGGGGTAGGGGACGACAACACACACACACACACACACACGCGCGAGCCAGACATACCCCTGTAATGGGCGCGACCTCACACTTTCACGTCCCATTTCCTTCCTTCATTCCTCCCCCCCCCTCCCCCCCATCCCTATCCCTCCATTCCCTTCCCCTCCTTTGGACATCTTTCCTCCGGTCGGTTTATTTCGTTCATTTCCTTTCGTTTTGTTTTCGTTCTCTCACTCTTTATTGTTTTTTCCTTTAATTTTTTGTTCGAATTATTCTTTTTTTTCTCCTCTTTCTCTCGCTTTATTTTTCTTCATCTCTTCCTCTTGGTGTCGTTTCCTTCTTTATCCTCCCTTTCTCTTGCTTTCGCTTTCTTTTTCCTTCCTTTTCTTTTCTTCTTCATTTATCCCGTCTTCAAATTTTCTTACTTTTTATTATTCTTATTTTTCTTTCTTTCTCAATATCTGTGTTTCTCTTCATATGTGTTTCTCGTGTTCCTCTTGTCTTCTTCGTTTATCTGGTTCTCTCTTTTTTCTTTATTTCTCTTCGTTACTCTTTCTTCCTTTTATTACCTCATTCTTCTTCTCCCATTTTATCTTCTTTTTCTTGCCATCCTATTTCTCTTTCTTTAACGGCCCCTTTTTCCCTTTCTCTTTTTTCTCTCTCTTGTCCTCTTTCTTCTTCAGTTCTCTCCTTCCCTATTTCTCTCCTTTCTTTTTCTTATTTTTATCATTATTCCATTTTCCGTTTATCATCTGTCATTCACTTTTTTCTGTGAAGAGACTCTTTTGATTAGAAAGTTATCTGATTTCAAAGAAAGTGCTGGTCAGAGAGGCTTACATGACCTTACATTAGGCATTAGTTGTGTAATCTTGACCTCACCCTCATTGGTAGCTGATTCAGTTCTTCTTCTTACATTTTCATTGAATATCCTTTCCGTCTGAAGAGGACCTCTTGACGGGTTCGAAACGTGGCGGTCAATTTCTTTTCTCTTAATATTGTGGCTGTGTGTCCGGTCATCTTTGTGTGCGAGGTAATGTATTTTTTAATGATAATAATGATAATGTTAACATGGTGATAATTACAACAATAATAATAATGATAATAATAATAATAGTAATAATGATTGTTATAATAATAATTATAAAGATAATGATATTAATAATAGTAATAATATTAGTATGAGGATTGATAATAAATGAATGATAAAGATTATGATAATTATAATAAAGATAATGATGATAATGATGATAATAATGATAATGATAATAATAGAATAGTAATGATAATAATGATAATAATAATAATATGATAGTAATGATTACAGTTATAATGATAATAATAACAACAACAACAACAATAATAATAATAATAATAATAATAATAATGATCATGATGATTATGATAATATTACGACTACTACTACTAATGATAAT
>NC_051389.1:16779950-16781251 GCF_015228065.2 Penaeus monodon
GAAAAAAACAAACAACAAAAGATGAAGGGGCGACTAGAAATAAGAACACAAGTGAAGAAAAAAGAAAAAAAGGAGGGGGAAAGGAGGAGGAGGGGGGAGAAGGAGGGAAAAGGGGGAGGAGGAGGAGGAGGAGAAAAGAGAAAAGAAAAAGGGAAAATGGGTGTGATGAGAAGAGTGAGGAAAAAGTGATGAATTAAAAAAAAGAGAGAGGGGAAAAGAAAAAAAAGGAGGGGAGGAGGGAAAAACAGGGGGGGGAAAAAGAATAAAAATACGATAGAAAAAAAAATGAAAGGGGAAAAAAAATATCGAAGAAGAAAATGGCATAGAAAAAGGGGAAACCCTCACGATAAAGAAGGGTAAAATATAGGAAAGGAAGAGGAAGAATCACAGAACAAAAAGAAGAAAAAAAATCGTAAAAGAAAAAAAAAGAAGAAAAAACGTCGCAGAAAGGGAAAGGGAAAAAAAAGAAGAAGCGGAATAAAAGGGGAAAAATAGAAGAGAAACAAGAAAACAAAAGCCCCAAAAGGGGGAAGAAAAGGGAGCTTCGGAGGCTCCGGGTTCCCTCCCTTTCTGATTACGGCTTCGGCGGAGGAAAGGGGGCCGCGCCGGGGCCTTCCCCCGCTGCCCGGTTTCTCTTCGCTCGGTTTTTCCCCCTTTTTTCGCTCGGTTTCTCTCGCTCGGTTTTTCCCCGCTCGGGTTTTTCTCCGCTCGCTTCTCGTCGGTTTCTCTCTCGCTCGGTTTCTCTCGCTCGGTTTCTCTCCCCGGTTTCTCTCTCGCTCGCTCTCTCGGTCGGTTTCTCTCGCTCGGTTTTCTCGTCTCTCTGCGCTTCTCTCGGTCTCTCTCGGTCGGTTTCTCTCTCGCTCGCTCTCTCGGTCGGTTTCTCTCTCGCCTCCGCTCTCTCGCTCGGTCTCCGGCTCTCCGCTCGTTCTCTCGTCTCGGTTTCTCTCTCGCTCGCCTCTCCCTCGGTCGTTTCTCTCTCGTTTCTCTCCTGCCATCTCCTCTCGCTCGGTTCTCTCTCGGTCTCCGCTCGGTTTCTCTCTCGCTCGCTCTCTCGTGTCGGTTCTCTCTCGCTCGGTTTCTCTCGGTCGGTTTCTCTCTCGCTCGCTCTCTCGTCGGGTTTCTCTCTCTCGGCTCTGCTCTCTCGTGCTCTCGGTCGGTTTCTCTCGTCGTTCTCTCTCGTCGTTTCTCCTCGTTCTGCCGCTCCTCTCGGTCGTTTCTCTCGCTCGGTTTCTCCTCTCTCTCCTCTCTCGGTCCCCTCCGTTTGGTTTCTCTCGCTCCGGTTTTCTCCTCCTCCCCGGTTT
>NC_051389.1:16781351-16793851 GCF_015228065.2 Penaeus monodon
TCCCTTTTATCATTATCATTATTTCGTTATTATTACGTATAATGAATTATTATAATTTTATCATTATTATAATTTTTATATATTATTATGATAATAAAATAATAATAAATAATAATAATGTCTTTAAATTATTGTTATTTTTTATTATTGTTATTATCATTATATTTATTGCTTTTATTATCATTATTATTATTTTCATTATTATTTTTATTATTATTACTATTTTCTTTTCTTTCTTTATTATTATTTTTATTATTATTTAATATTATTATATTATTATTATTATTGTTAGTATTATTATTATAATTATTATTATAATTAAAAAAATATATATTATTATTATTATAGAAATATTATTTTTTATATCATTATTACAATTATCATTTCTATTATTATTGTTGTTGTTGTTATTATTATTATTATTATTATTATTATTTTTATTATATTTTTATTATTATTTTAAAGTTATTAGTATTTTTTATATTACATTATCATTAGTTTTGTATATTAATTATCTTATTATTATAGTAGTAGTATAATTACTATTATCATCATTATCTTTAAACAAATCTTTTTAACACTAATATTAATATAATAATAGTCACTCCTATTATTAAAATTGTAATATTATCATAATTATTAATGATAA
The DNA here is from genome assembly GCF_015228065.2 of Penaeus monodon. Lineage (NCBI taxonomy): Eukaryota > Metazoa > Arthropoda > Malacostraca > Decapoda > Penaeidae > Penaeus > Penaeus monodon. The sequence continues at coordinate 16,782,001 of NC_051389.1, forward strand.
AATTAAGATTATTAATATATCATCATTACCTCTTATTATCTTTATTATCTTTTATCATCATTATTATATTTTTATTGATATTATTTATTGACTTTATTATTATTGTTATTATTATTATTATTACTATCATCATTATCATATTATTATTACCATTCTTGTTATTGTTATCATTATTATTATTACTATTGTTATTATTATTGTTGTTGTTGTTGCTATTATTATTATTACCACTAGTATTATTATCATTATTATTACTATTATTATTATTTTTAAACTTTTTCATTATTTAACTATACTTTTTATCATTGCTGTCAATATTTAATTACTTTTGTATTATTGTTAATATTATTATGTTAATATTATCATTATAGTTATTGTTATTAATATCATATATGTTATAATATTTGATTAATAATTTATGATTAATTGTTAATTGCTAATTAATTAATTAATAATTAATCGCTAATATTATTATCTTTTCATTATTTATTATTATTATTATTATTACTATTATTATTATATTATATTATTATTCTATCATGTTTATTATTATTATTATTTTTATTATTTATTATTATTGTTTTGTTTGTTGTTGATAATTATTATTATAATAATTACATTAGTAGTATTAGTATTAATATGTATTGGAAATATTTTTATAAATCATAATCATTATCACCATTAACGTTTTTCATTATTATCATCATCATTATTATAAGTGTTATTATTATTATTTTTCCCCATTATTATCAGATTATCATTTCAGTTTCATTTTTGTATTTTCATTACTATTATCGTGTTTTCATTACTATTTGTTTTTGTTATTATAATCATTATATTATCAATACTATTGTTATTATTGTTGTTTTATCTTGTTTTTTTTGTTGCTGTTGTCATCATTATCATTACTATTGTAATTGCCATAATTATCATGTTGTTGTATAATAATAATAATGATTATCATTATTGTTGTTATTTCTTTTTAATTATTATCATTATCATCCATTATACGTTTTATTATTATCATTATTGTCATTAATGGTAGTACTATCATCATTCTTATGCTTATTCTTATTCTTATCATAATTACTTTTTTTATTAGTATTATCGCTATTCTCATTACATTATTTTTTTATTGTTATTATCATTATTATTGCTATTATTATAGTTATTGATTATTATTTCTACTTCTATAAGTATCACTATTTTTTTGGTTATTGCTATTATTATTATTTTTATTATTATTATTATTTTTATTATTATTATTATTATTATTATTATGTTTTGTTGTTGTTTTGTTGTTGTTTTTGTTGTTACTATTATTATCATTATTATTATTATTTTTTTTACGGGTTTTATTTTTATCAGGGTTAAATTATTATTACAATTTTTTAAAAAATTTTTACTACTATTTTTTTTTTAAATAATACATTATTATTTTTTGGTTTTGGGTTATTATTTATTTATTTTTTTAAACCACCATTTTTGTTTTGTTGTTTTTGGGTTTTTCTTTAAATTTTAAATATTATTATTATTATTATTAATACTATTTTTATTATCATTATTTATTATTATTTTTATTTGAATAATAAATTTTTATTAATTATTTTTCTTTAAATTGTAAATTTTAAATAGATTATAATTAATAATATATTTTCATTGTTTAAAAAACCCCCGGTTTTAATTTATCCCCCCTTTTTCCCATCATCATTTATTGCATTTGTCATTTGCTGTTGTAGGAAAATTTACTATTTTTTCATTTTTGGTTATTTTGTTATTTTTATTATGTTATTAAATTTTTATTTTACGCTTACAGTAAAATTTAATAAAATAATAAAAAATATAATAATAACAATAAACAATTTTTTCTTATATTTTAAAAATAAAAAATAATTATTTTTTTAATTTTATAATTATTATTATTACATTACATTAAAATTTTTATTTTTTTTATTATTTATTATCATTATAAGGATCATTATTTTATTTTTATCATTTTTTTATTTTATTTATTTTTTTATTATTATTAATTAGTTTTTTATTATTGTTTTATTTTTGGATACCCTTTTTATTTTATTATTATTTGATCTTTTTGATTTTTTTCAAATTATTTTTCTTCTCTTTCATTATTTTTAATTATCCTTATTTTCATTGAATTTTTTAAAGATCATTATTAGCTTTTTTGTTTTTGTTTTATTATCATTTTTTTTATTATTTTTTATTTTTTAATTTTATTATTATTATTATTATTATTATGATTTCCCCATTTTATGCCCTTACCGTAAATCATTGTCTTATTATTTTTATTTTTTTTTTAAAATAACTTTGGGAATTAAAATTTATCTTTATTTTATCATCATTAATTATCTTTGGGCCATTATTAGTGGTATATCTTTAAAAGTTATTTTTTTTATTATTTTTTAAAATTTTTTATATTATTTTTGTTTTTATTATTATTATTGGGTTGTTTTTTTTAAATTATTATTAGTACTATTATTATTTTTTATTATTATTATTTATTTGTATTTTTTTTAATAATAATGAAATTTAATTTTATTTTTATCTTTTTATTTTTATTAAAATTAATTTTTATCATTATTTTTAAATTATTATAAATCATCATCATTTTTTATTATCACAATTTTATAAAATACTTTATCATTTTATTTAAAAATTATTCATTATTTTATCAAAAGTTTAAAAAAATTTTTAATCTTTCATAGATCTTTTTATTATCATTGTCATACATTTCATTATCAAAATTAGTTTTCATTGTTATTACCATTATTATTTTTTATTATCGTTTTATTATCATCATCACTTATTTTTATTATTACATTTTTATTATCCTTATTAATAATAATGAAAAATAATAAAAATTTTAAGCATAATGAAAAATAATAAGATGAAAATAATATTAATAATAAAAAATAATAATAAAAATTTAAAATAATGGCCTTATAAGGGATAATCATAAGATGATCGAAATGGAATTTCCCAATAAAATAATAAATTAAAAAAGTTATTATTTTTATTATATTTTTTATTATTATTATTTTATTATAAAAAAAAGTAAATATAAAAAATAAATTAGAGATGATAAAAATGACAGTAATGATAAAAATAAAAAAGTATTTATATTAATAAGGCAGTAAAATAGTGAAAACGAAAAATGATTTCATAGTGATTATAGTAATAAAATGATAAAATGATAATAAAAAAAAATTATAGTAATAACGAAATATGAAAAAAAAGGTAATTATAGTAAGGAAAACCCAGAAACAATACTAATTAATTATCTATATCAACTATTTTTTTTGTAAAATTAGTAAAAAAAAAAAAATAAAAAATTTGGTAATGAAATAGTGACAGATAATCGTGATAAATTTAAAATTTGTTGTTATTACAAATTTAAATTTAATTCAAATTTATAATTTTTAAAAATTATAATAATTACCCGTATTTATTAATTTTTTAACTATTTTATTTTTATTTTATTATTTTTCATTTTATTTTTATTTTTAAATTATTATTATTATAATTTATTTATTAATCTTTATTTTTTTTCCCATTATTATTTTTTTTTTTTCAGTTGTTTTTTTTCATTTTTCACCTAACCCCCTTTTTCTTACTTTCATCCTCCTCCCCCTCTTCTTCTCTTTTCCTCCTCCCCCTCATCTTCATTTTCCTTTTCCCTCCTCCTCTTCTTCATTTTCCTCCCCTCCCCCCTCCTCTCTCCCCCTTTCCACTTCTTTCCCCCCCTTTCCTTCACCCTTTCTACTCCCCCCCCCCCTTTCCCCTTTCCTCAAACCCCCCCTTACCCTACCCCCCCCTGCCTGTCTCGACCCCTTTCCCCCTTTAATCCTCTAACCCCCCCCCTTCATTTCCCCTTTCCCCCCCAAAAACCCCCACCCCCCTCGTTTTCCTTTCGATTCTAATGTACCCCGGGGACGTCCCTCCTTGATGACAAAAAACCACATGGGCCGTTTTTAGACGAAAAACGCACTTTGGTATCTTTTTTTTAGGCTTTACGCTTTTTCTCAAAGACGGGGGTTGGGTTTGGGGGGGGGGGGGTTTTAGGGAGTTTTAGAACGACTAATTTTGTTGTTTCAGTATGATTTTAGTTAATATTTATTATTTTTTGAGTATCATTATTTTTTTCCCAGTTTTATTGTTTTTAAAAAATTATAGTATTTTTACCCATTATTTTTTATCATGTTATTTTATTAAAATTTTTATTTTTATTTTCAATATTGTTATTGTTAACTTTATTTTCATTTTTTTTTTATCTTTATTGGGTGTTGCGATTATCACATAATCATTAATATTTTTATTATTATTTTTAATTATTATATTACTATTATTAAGTTTTACATCATAATCGTCTTTACTATTTTTAAATTTATTTTTCATATCATCACCCTTATTTTTTTTTTAAATTATCAATATCATCCCCAATCATTTTTTGCGTTATTTTTTTGGGTATTCATTATTCCAGTATTATTTATTGATTATTTTTGTTTGTACCCATTTTTTATTGCTTTTATATTTTAAAAATTTTATGATTTTTATTATTATATTTTTATTATCTTTAAAAAATTCATTATTTATTTTTATTATATTATATTATTATTATTATTTGTTTATTATTATTACCACCCATCTTATAAAAAGATTTAATGTTATTATTATTTTTATTATTATATAATCAAATGGTTATTATTTTATTAATCATTAGTAGTAGTGGGTGTAATATTAATAAATCAGGATCATTATTTTTTCATTAAATTATTTTTATTTTTAAATTTTTACATTATTTTCAATTTACTATTGCATTATCATTATTGTTGTATTATCTTTTTATTATTATTATATTATTTTTATATTATTATTTTGGGGTTGTTTTGTTATATTTTTCATTAAAAACTGAAAATCTTTAAACTATATAGTATTATTTTTATATTTATCTTTTATATTTATTATTATTTTTCATTTCTTTAGATCATCATTATATCTTTATTTTTATTTTTAATTTTTCAAATCTTTATCATTTTTATTCAATCTATCCCTAATATTTTTATATTTTTAAATATTTATCTTTAAAATTTATTATTTAAACAATCTTTATTTATTATTATTTTTATTTTCTTATTGTGGTAATTATAAACCATTTTAAAATTTAATTTTTATCAAAAAAAACAACCTCGCACCCCAAAGAGCCCGGACACCCACCCCACAATATTAAGGGGAAAAAAAATTTGGCCCGGCCACGTTCGAACCCGTCAAGAGGCCCTCTTAGACGGAAAGGTTTCCCCCAAGGGAAAAATGAAAGAAGAAGAACTAAATAAAGCTACCAATGGGGGTGGGGCAAGATTAAAACAACTAAGGGGCCTTTTTTAATGAAAGGGTTTCTGTAAGCCCTCTGACCAGAAATTTTTTTGGAATCAGATAACTTTCTAATCAAAAGGGGCTTTTCACAGAAAAAATTTGAATGAAAAGGAGAAAAACGGAAAATTGGAAAATGAAAAAAATAGAAAAAAAAAAAAGGAGAAAAATAGGGAAGGAGAAAAACTAAAGAAAAAAAGAGGCCAAGAGAGAGAAAAAAGAAAAGGGGAAAAAAGGGGGCCCTTTAAAGAAAGAGAAATAGGGGCAAAAAAAAGAAGAAAAAATGGGGGGAAGAAGAATGATTTTAAAAAAGGAAGAAAGAGAACGAAGGGGAAAAAAAAAAAAGAGAAAACCCAGAAAAACGAAGAAGAAAAAGGGGGAACACGAGAAAACCATATAAAGAGAAACAAAAGGATTTTGGAGAAAAAAAGGGAAAAAAAAGAATAAAAAAATTTTAAGGAAAATTTAAGAGGGGTTTAAAATAAAGAAGAAAAAAAAAAAGGAAAGGGGAAAAAGAAAGCAAAAGCAAGAAAAAGGGGGGATAAAAAAGGAAACGACCCCAAAGAGGAAGAGATGAAAAAAAATTTTAAACCCCGAGAGAAAGAGGAGAAAAAAAAAAAAATTTAATTTTCGAAAAAAAAATTAAAGAAAAAACAAAAAAGAGGGGGGGAGAAAAAAACCCAAAACAAAAAGGAAATGAACGAAAAAAAACCGACCGGAGGAAAGATGTCCAAAAGGGGGAAGGGAATGGAGGGTTTAGGGAGGGGGGGGAGGGGGGGGGGGGAAAGGAAAAAGGGAAAAAAAAGGGGCGTGAAAGTGTGGGGTCGCCCCCAATTACAGGGGTTGTCGGGCTCGGGTGTGGTGGGTGGTGTTTTGTGTCCCCTACCCCCCCCCCTTCCTCCCCTCTTTTCCCCTTCTTTTCTGTCTTTTGTCCTCTCGGTTTCCCTTCCCCCCCCTTTTTTACCCCGATTTTTTTTTCCCAAATTTTCCATGCATTATCTCCCTGTAGTACCAAGCCCCCCCACTACACAAATACAAAACAAAAACAAAAATTTTACTTTATATAAAATTTTGAAAAAATTTTTTTTAATATATATAAATATATATAGAATATATATTACTTTTATCTTATAAATAAAATATTTTATAATAATATATATTTAAAATATATTTTCTGTGTGTTATAGGACTTTAAAATTTTATACGAACCCAACCCCCAAAAACACACCCCAACACACCCCACACACACAAACACAAAACACACACAACACACACACACACACACAACAAAACACATGGAGAATAGAGTTTAATATGATTTTTTAGGATATAATATAGAAATAAAATAATACACCCCCACACACACACACAAAAAACACACACACACCCCAAACATACATAAAAACACACACACACCCCCCACACAAAAACCCACACACCCCACACACACACAACAAAAATATAATATATATAGGAAAAGAGATATAAATTTTTAAAATATAATATATATAATATATATATAATTTTATATGCATGTGTAAAATCAAATATATATAATATAATTTTAAATTATAAATAAAAGATATATAATTTATATATGGGAATTTTATATTTTATATATTTTAATAATATTTTATATATTTTATGCGGCGCGCGCAGTGTGTGTGTTTTACTATATATAATATATATAAAAATTTTATATATATATAATTAAAAGCGCGGCGCGCGCTTTGAAATGTGTGTAGACCCCAAGGATAAATACATAAAAATACTTTATAATAAATATATATATTTTAAAATTTTTAATATTTACAATATACATTTTTATATTATATATCCACACACACGCACACCACACACACACACACACCACACCACAAACCACACACAAAAACACACCCACACACACCCCACACATATAAGAATAAATAGAGATAAAAATAAATTTTAAGGGGAATATATATTATATATATATATTATATAGATATATAATACACACACACCCCACACACACACAAAAACCCCACACACACACACAACATACATAACACACAAACACAAACCCCACACACAAACACAAGCACACACCACACACAAAAACAAATATATAATATAAAATTTTAAAATATTTTAAAATAGATATATATATATATAAAATTTTATATAGGGCATGTGTATTATATATATAATATAAAATATATAATATATTACATTATATTAAAATATATATATATAAAAATATAAAATATATGCGCCCCCCGCCCCGCGCGTGATGTGGGTATCCGTATAAAAAAAAAAAGGTACTATATATGAATATATAGAAAAAATATATATATATAATATATATATATATACATAATCATAAATAATTTTATACACACACACGCACACAAACACAAACCCCCCACACACACACACAAAACACACACCCCAAACACACACACACAAACATTTTAATATATAATAAAATATATAATATAGATATATAAAAAATTATAAAAATTTGAAATTACACATCCCACACACACACACACACACACAAAACCCCCAACACCAAAACACACAAAACAAAACACACACCCCCACACACAAAACCCCCCCCAAACAAAAAATTTTTTATAGAATATAATAAAAATTATATTTTATATATTATAAAAATATGTATATATATAAATAAAAATATAGTATACAATAATAAATATAATATAATATTTTAAATTTATAAATAAAAAATATATAAATAAATATAAAATATTTTTTTATTTTTAAAATTTTTAAAATATGTGGGTGGGTGGGTAAAAAAGGGGGGGAATAAGAATTTTATTTTAATAAATGATAAGTTTAATAGATATTTTAAATAAAAATTTTACGCACACACACCCACAAACACAACACCCCACACACACACACAACACACACACACAACAACACCCACACACAACACAAAACACACAAATATAAAATTTTAAAAGATATAAAATAAGGAAAAAAATATAAAATATATATTATATATAAAATATAAATTATAAAAAATTTTAATTATATATAATAATAATTAATAATATATAAATAAATTTTTATATAATAGAATATTAGATATATTATATATATATTTTAAAATATATAATAAAAATATATTATATATTTTAGATATATGTGTGTGTGTTTTGGGCTGTGGGTGGGTGTTGTTTTGGTGGGTGTGTGTGTGTGTGGGGTTTTGTGTTTTTGGGTTTTGTGTGTGTGGTATATATATATTATATTATATATATAATATAAATATATATAATATATAATATAAATATAAACAAAATAACACACACACAGACATTTTTAATATATATATTATATATAAATATATAATATATATATAAAATAAAATTAATTATTTATATATATTATATATGTATGGGGCATTTTTGTTGTGGAAATATATAAAGATATATAAAATTTTATATATAAAATTATATTTTATAATATAAAAAATAAAATAAAATATATATTGTGTGGGGTGTGTGGTGTGTGTGTTTTGTGTGTGGTGTGTTTTGGGTGTGTGTTTTTGGGGTGTGTGTGTGGTAAAATGGGTTTTTAATATATATATATAAAATATTTTAATATAATTATATTTTATATAGAATATATAAAATTTTTGTGGGTTTGTGTGTGTTGTGGGTGTGTGGTGTGGGTTTGGTGTGTGGGGGTTTGTTGTTGTGTGCGCGTGGGGTTATATAATAATATGTAAATATGTTTATATATATATATATATATATTAATATATAGTTTTATATTTTATAAAATAGGGATAAAATTTTATGTAATAATAGATACAAAAATACACGCGGGGCGCCCCGCGAATTATAAAAATTAAAATTTTAATATATTAAATATTATAATAGTATTATAAAATTTTAAAATATTATACGAAATAAAAACCCCACACATGCGCGCGGCGCATTTTTAAATATAGATATAAAAATAATTATATATAATATAATATAAAATATATAATTATATAAATATATTTTATTTTAAAACCCCATGCATATATTTTATATTTTAAATTTATAAATTATATATTAATATAAAATATAAAATATATATATGTGGTTGTGGTGTGGGGGGTTTGTGTGTGTGTGTGGGGTTTGTGGGGGTGGGTTTTGTATGTTGTGGGTGTGGGGGTGGGGTTGGGGTTTTGGGTGTGGGGTGTGTATTTATATAAAATATATATATATAATATATTAATATATTATATAATATATAATATATATATATATGGTGTGTGGGGTGTGTGTGTTTGTGTGTGTTTTGGGGTGTGGTGGGGTTTTGTGGGTGTGTGTGCGGTGTGTGGTATATAAAAATATTAATGGTATAATTATATAATTTAAATATATATATATATATATTATATAGTATTATAATATGTATAATATACTATACAAATACACCCCCCCCCGCGCGCGCGCATATATATTATATAATATAATAATTAAAAAAAAAAAATTTTATAAAACGTATACACACACACATGCGCGCGCGGAAAATTATATATAATATATATATAAAATATATAAAATATTATATATATATATTATTAAATAATATATTATAATTATATATTAAAAATATAAATTTTTTTCACAGCAAATTAATATTATAAAATTTTTATAATTATTATAATATATCTATATATATTTATATATATATAATGGTGTGTGTTGTGGTTGTGTGTGTGGTTTTGTGTGTGTTGTGTGAGTGTGTGTGTGTGTGGGTGTGGGTGTGTGGTGTGTTGTGGGTGTATTATATAATAATATATAATATATATATATATATATATATATATATAAGGGTGGTGGTGTGTGTGTGTGTGTTTTTGGTGTGTGTGGTGTGTGGTGTGTTTTGGGTGGTGTGTTTTGTTGTGTGTTGTGCGTAATATGATGTAATTACACACAGAAAATATAATATATATATATAATATAATATAATATATAATATGTATATATATATATATATATATATATATATAAAAAATATATTTATAAAATTATATGTAATGTGATAGTTGATGTGTGTAGGGGGGTGCAGGTATTACGGGTAGTAGATAGAGGGAAAATGGAAAGAACAACGGAGGTAGACAGGGGGGAAAAAAGGGAAGCCCGAGGAGAAAAGAGACAGAAAGAAGGAAGAGAGAGAGAGAGGAAGGGGTGGGGGTGGGGGGACGACAACACACCACAACACACACACGGGAGCCAGACATTCCCCCTGAATGGGCGCGCCTCACATTTTCGCCCCTTTCCTTTTTCTTCTCCCCCCCCCTCCCCCCATCCCATCCCCCCTAAATTCCTTCCCCCTTTTGGAATCTTTCCTGGTCGGTTTATTTCGTTCATTTCCTTTCGTTTTTTTTTTCGTTTTCATTTTTATGTTTTTTTTTAATTTTTTTTGTTGAATTATTCTTTTTTTCCCCTTTCTTCGCTTTATTTTTTCATCCTTCTTTGTGTCGTTCCTTCTTTATCCTCCCTTCTCTTGTTTTCGTTTTTTTCCCTTTCCCCTTTTTTTTTTCTTTTTATTTATCCGTTTAAAATTTTTTTACTTTTTATTTTTATTTTTTTTTTTTCTCAATATCGGGTTTTTCTCTCAATGGTTTCTGGGTTTTCCTTTTGTTTTTTCGTTTATCTGGTTTCTCTTTTTTTTTATTTCTTCTTTACTTTTTTTCCTTTTTTCCCTCATCTTTTCCCCCATTTTATTCTTTTTCTTCTTTATTTCTTTTTTAAGGGCCCCCTTTTTTTTTCTCTTTTTTCTCTTTTTGTCCTTTCTTTTTCAGTTTTCCTTTCCCTTTTTCTTCCTTTTTTTTCTTATTTTATATTATTCCTTTTCCGTTTATCACTGTCATTCACTTTTTTTCGTGAAGAGACTCTTTGTTTAGAAATTTTATCTGATTTAAAAAGAAAGTGTGGCAGAGAGGTACATGACCTACATTGGGCATTAGTTGGGAATTTGACCTCACCCTTGTAGTTTTCAGTTCTTTTCTTACATTTATTGAAATCTTTCCCTTTAAAAGAGGACTCTTGACGGGTTCGAAACGTGGCGGTCAAATTTTTTTAATATTGTGGGGGGTGTGGTCATCTTTGTGTGCGAGGTAAATTTTTTAATGATAAAAATAAAGTTAACATGGTGATAATTACAAAAATAATAATAATGAAATAAAATAATAGTAAAATGATGTTTTAATAAAATAAAAGATAAGTATTAATAATAGAATAATATTGTTGGGGATAAATAAATGAAGATAAAGATTTTTAATTAATAAAATAATGATGAAATGATGATAATAATGTAAGATAAAAAATAGAATAGTAATGATAATAAGATAATAATAAAAAGATAGTAATGATTTCAGTTATAAGAAATAATAACAACAAAAAAAACAATAATAAAAATAAATAATAATAATAATAATAATATAATAAAACAT
>NC_051389.1:16798851-16800807 GCF_015228065.2 Penaeus monodon
TGATAATGATAATATAAAAAAATACTAATAATACTAAAATAATAATAATAATAATAATAATAATAATAATAATAATAATAATAATAATAATAATAATAATAATAATAATAATAATGATAATAATAATAATAATAAAAAAAGAAGAAGAAGAAAAAGTAGAAGAATGATAATAATAGTAATTATTATAATGGTAATAATAATGAGAGTATGAACAATATCAATAATGACAATATTAATAATAATAATAATAATAATAATGATAATAATAGCAATAATAGTAATGATAATAACAATAATAAAAATAACAATAATTAATGATCATTATTATTATTATTATTATTATTATTATCATAATAATGATAATAAAAATTATAATAATGATAAAAATAATTATAATAATATCAGTTATAGCGATAATAATAACGATAATAATGATAATGATAAGAGTACTTCTACTACTAGTGATAATAAAAATGATAATAATGTTAATGATGATAAAAATGATAATGATAAGGATGAAAATGATGAAAATTTAAAATGATGATAATAATATGATATTACTACTAATCCTAAAGCTAATACTTAATTAATAATAATAATGATAATAATAAAAATTACAAAACAACAACAACAACAATAATAATGATAATAATAATAATAGTAATAATGATAATAATAATAAAATAATATAATAATGATAAAAACAATAATAATAATAAAAATAGTAATAATAATAATAATAATAATAATAATAATGAAAGAGCAATAACAAAAAAATGAAAATAAAATAATAACAAAACAAAAACAACAACAATAATAAAAAATAAAAAATAAAATAATAAAAATAATAATAGAAATAGTAATGATAAGAAATAACACGATGATAATGAAAAGGGTAAAGTAATAATAAGGTGTGAGAGGTGGGAAAAGGCAGATGAAGAAATTAAAGGTTAGTGAAACGAATGAGGAGAGAAATGGCGGATAAGGACAAAAGAATTAAAAAACGAAGAAGAAGAAGTGTTTACGAAAAAAAATAGAAGAAAGAAAGGAAGTTAAAGATAAATGTTAAAAATTAAAGAACTTCAAAAATGAAAAAAAAAAATGAGATAAAAAAAAAAAAGAAGAAAAACGAAAAAAAAAACAAGGAGCGACGTAGAAGGAAAGAGAAGAGAAGAAAAGGTAGAAAGAAGGCGAAAAAATAGAAAAGAATAGAAAAATGCGGAAAAAAAAACAGTAAGAACATTAAAAGACGAAGAAGTTTGGAAAAAAAGAAATAGAAAAAAAAAAAAAACAAAGGAAGACAATGACAAGAAAAATAAACAAAGAAAAACAAGGAAAAAAAGGAGAAAAAGTGACATGAAAGAAAACAAAGACAAGAAAGAGATGAAAGGGGCGACGTAGAAAAAAAACCGAAAGAGTGAAAAAGAAAAGAAGAAGAAGAAGGAGGAGGAGGAGGAGGAGGGGGAAAGGGGGAGGAAGGGAGGGGGAGGAGGAGGAGGAGAAAAAGAAAAAGAAGAAGAAGAAGTGATGAGAGAGAAGTGTGGGAAATGATATGAATTAGAAACAAAAGGAAGAGGAGGAAGAAAAAGAAAAAGGAGGGGAGGGGAAGAAAGGGGAGGGGGAAGAAAAGAAACGTATAGAATAAGAAGAAGAGAAGGAGAAAAAAATGAAGAAGAAGAAGAATGGGCCCTAGAAAGGAGAAACCCTCACGATAGAAAAAGGGTAAGTATAGGAAAAAAGAAGGGAAAACACAGAACAAAAAAAAAAAGAAAAAGAATACGTAAAGAAAAAAAAAAAAGAAGAAAAAGGCCCTTGCAGAAAAGGAAGGGAAAAAAAAGAAGAACGCGTAGAATAAAAAAGGGGAAATGAGAAGGGAGAAAGAAAAAGAAAAACAAGAAAAAAGGGGGCCCCCCAAAGGGGGGGGAGGAAGGGGGGAGGCTGCCCCCCCGGGGGCCC
>NC_051389.1:16800907-16808407 GCF_015228065.2 Penaeus monodon
GAGAGCCCACCGAGAGCGGGGGAAAACCCCGAGAGAAACCCCGAGCGAGAAAAACCGACCCAGAACGCCCAGAGAGAAACCGACCGAGAGAGCGAGCGAGAGAAACCGAGCGAGAGAGAAACCGACCGAGAGAGCGAGCGAGAGAGAAACCGAGCGAGAGAAACCGAGCGAGAGAAACCGAGCGGAGAGAAACCGAGCGAGAGAGAAACCGAGCGAGAGAGAAACCGGGCGAGCGGGCGAAGGCTCCCGGCGCGGCGCCCTCCATCCGCCCGAAGCCGTGAATCAGCAAGGGATGGAACCCGACGCCTCCGACAGCTGCCTTTCTTCCGCCTTTGGGCTTCTCTGTATTCTTAGTCTTCTCCTTCTCATATTCTCCTTTTATTCTACGCGTTCTTCTTATTTTTCCTCTTCCTTTTCTGCGACGCCTTTTTCTTCTTCTTTTTTTTCTTTTACGTATTCTTCTTTCTTCTTTTTTGTTCTGTGTATTCTTCCTCTTCTCTTTCCTATACTTACCCTTCTTCGTATCGTGATGGTTCTCCTTTCTATGCCCATTCTTCTTCTTCGTATCATTATTTTTCTCCTTCTCATTCTTCTTATTCTATTACGTATTCTTATTCTTCTCCTCCCCCTGTTCTTCCTCCTCCTCCTCCTTTTTCTTCTTCTTCCTCCTCTTCTCTTGTTTCTAATTCATCATCTATTTCCTCATCATCTTCATCATCATCATCATCTTCTTCTTCTTCTTCTCTTCTTCTCCTCCTCCTCCTCCTCCTCCTCTTCCTCCTCCTTCTCCTCCTCCTCCTCCTCCTCCTTCTTCTTCTTCTTCTTCTTCTTCACTTCGTGTTCTTATTTCTACGTCGCTCCTTCATCTCTTTCGTTGTCTTTGTTTTCTTTCATGTCACATATTTTCTCTCTTTTTTTTCCTTGCTTTTCTTTTGTTTATTTTTCTTTGTCATTGTCTTTCCTTTGTTTTTTTTTGTTTTTCTATTTCTTTCTTTCCTAACTTCTTCGTCTTCTTAACTGATTCTTACTGTTCTTTTCCGCCATCTTCTATTCTTATTCTATTTCTTCGCCTTCTTCTACCTCTTTCTTCTCTTCTCGTTCCTTCTACGTCGCTCCTGCTTCTTTTCGTTTTTTCTCTCTTTTTTTTCTTTATCATCATTATTTTTCTTTCAGTTTTTGAAGTTCTTTAACTTATTAACAATTTCATCTTAAACTTCCTTTCTTTCTTCTATTTTTTTTCTGTAATCACTTCTTCTTCTTCGTTTTTTACTTATTCTTATTGTCCTTATCCGCCATTTTCTCTCCTCATTTTTTCTCTAACCTCTTAATTTCTTCATCTGCCTTTTCCCACCTCTCACACGCTTTATTATTAGCTTTACCATTATCATTATCATCGTGTTATTATCATTATCATTACTATTGCTATTATTATTATTATTATTATTATTATTATTATTATTATTATCATTATTATTATTGTTGTTGTTGTTGTTGTTGTTATTTATTATTATTATTATTAATATAAGTATTAGCTTTAGGATTAGTAGTAATATCATAATTATTATCATCATTATAATTATCATCATTATCATCCTTATCATTATCATTTTTATCATTATAATCATTATATATTAATATTATTACTACTCTATATTATCATTTTTATCATCATTATTATTATCATTACTATCAGTGTCATTATTATTATTGTTATTATTATGTTAGTTTTATTAATAGCATCACCATTAACTATTTATCATTATTATCATCATTAACATTATTATCATTTTTATTATCACTAGTAGTAGAAGTACTCTTATCATTATCATTATTATCGTTATTATTATCGCTATAACTGATATTATTATAATTATTTTTATCATTATTATAATTTTTATTATCATTATTATGATAATAATAATAATAATAATAATAATAATGATCATTAATTATTGTTATTTTTATTATTGTTATTATCATTACTATTATTGCTATTATTATCATTATTATTATTATTATTATTATTAATATTGTCATTATTGATATTGTTCATACTCTCATTATTATTACCATTATAATAATTACTATTATTATCATTCTTCTACTTTTTCTTCTTCTTCTTTTTTTATTATTATTATTATTATCATTATTATTATTTTCATTATTATTATTATTATTATTACTATTCTTATTCTAATTATTATTATAATTAAAAAAATATATATTATTATTATTATAGAAATATTATTTTTTATATCATTATTACAATTATCATTTCTATTATTATTGTTGTTGTTGTTATTATTATTATTATTATTATTAGTATTATTAGTATTTTTTTATATTATCATTATCATTAGTTTTGTTATAATTATTATCATTATTATTAGTAGTAGTAGTATAATTACTATTATCATCATTATCATTACAAATCTTATTAACACTAATATTAATATAATAATAGTCACTCCTATTATTAAATTAGTAATAGTATTATAATAATTAATTTATAAATTAAGATTATTAATATTATCATCATTACCTCTTATTATCTTTATTATCTTTATTATCATCATTTATATTATATTATTATTATATTATTATTATTATTATTATTATTATTATTATTAGTAATTATTATTATCGTTATCATTATCATTATTATCATTACCCTTCTTGTTATTGTTTATCATTATTAATATTACTATTGTTATTATTATTGTTGTTGTTGTTGCTATTAATTATTATTATATTATCATTATTATTATTACTATTATTATTATTATTACTTTTCATTATTTTACTATACTTTTATCATTGCTGTCAAAATTAATTATCTTTTGTTATTATTGTTAATATTATTATTGTTAATATTATCATATTATTGTTATTATTATCTCATGTTATAATATTTGATTAATAATTTATGATTAATTGTTAATTGCTAATTAATTAATTAATAATTAATCGCTAATATTATTATCATTTTCATTATTATTATTATTATTATTATATTACTATTATTTTTATTATATCATTATTATTATTATCATGATTTATTATTATTATTATTATTATTATTATTATTATTGTTTTTGTTCTTGTTGATAATTATTATTATAATAATTATCATTAGTAGTATTATATTAATATTGGGATTGGTATATTTTTATCATCATCATCATTATCACCATTAACGTTGTCATTATTATCATCATCATTATTATAAGTGTTATTATTATTATTATTACCATTATTATCAGTATTATCATTTTCAGTTTCATTGTTTTATTTTCATTCTATTATCGTTGTTTTCATTACTATTTTGTTTTTGTTATTATTATCATTATTATTATCAATACTATTGTTATTATTGTTGTTTTATCTTGTTTTGTTGTTGCTGTTGTCATCATTATCATTACTATTGTAATTGCCATAATTATCATTGTTGTTGATTATAAATAATATGATTATCATTATTGTTGTTATTTCTGTTTTAAATTTTTATCATTATCATCATTATACGTATATTATTATCATTATTGTCATTAATGTAGTACTATCATCATTCTTATTGCTATTATTATAGTTATTGATTATTATTTCTACTTCTATAAGTATCACTATTATTATTGTTATTGCTATTATTATTATTATTATTATTATTATTATTATTATTATTATTATTATTATTATTATTATAGTTGTCGTTTTGTTGTTGTTGTTGTTGTTACTATTATTATCATTATTATTATTATTTTTTTTACTGTTATTATTATTATCATTGTTTATATTATTATGATCATGATTATTAATATTACTACTATTTTTTTTTTTATTAATAATACTATTATTATTATTGTTGGTGTTGTTATTATTATTATTATTATTTTTATTACCATCATTATTGTTGTTGTTGTTGTTGTTATCATTACATTATTATTATTATTATTATTACTAATACTAAGATTATTTTTATTATTATTATTATTATTATTATGAATAATATATTATTAATTATTATCATTATTGTCAATCATAGTATTATAATTAATAATATCATTTTCATTGTTATATACCACCGGTTTTATTATTATCTCATTCTCATCATCATCATTATTGTCATTTGTCATTTGCTGTTGTAGTTATAATTACTATTATTACTATTATTGTTATTATTGTTATTTTTATTATGTTATTAAATTCTTATTTTTACGCTTACAGTAATATATAATAATAATAATAATAATGTAATAATAACAATAACAATTATCTTTATTATTGTTAATAAAAATATAATTATTATATTATTATCATTATTATTATTACTATTACTATTATTATTATTATTATTTTTATTTATTATCATTATAATGATCATTATTCTTATTCTTATCATTTTCTTATTATTATTATTATTTATTATTATTATTATATTATTATTATTATTATTGTTTTATTATTGATATCATTATTATTTTTATTATATTATGATCTTTTGATTGTTTTCAATATTATTATTCTTCTCATCATTATTCTTCTAATTATCCTTATTGTCATTGATATTCTTTAAAGATCATTATTATCATTATTTGTTCTTGCTGTTATTATTATTATTATTATTATCATTTAAATTTTTTATTATTATTATTATTATTATTATTATATATCACCATTATTACTGTCATTATCATCGTCATCATTGTCATTATTATTGTTATTATTATTAATATTATCATTATTGTTATTATAATTATTGTTATTATTATTATATTGTTGTTGTTTTTATTATAATTATTATTACTATTATTATATTAATTATTATTATTATTATTATATTTTAATTTAAAAATAATGATAATAATATTATTATCATTATTATCATTTATTATATTATCTTTATCATTATTATTAAAAACTGTTATTATCATCATAGATCTTTTTATTATCATTGTCATTCATTATCATTATCATTATTATTATTTCATTGTTATTATCATTATTATTATTATTATCGTTATTATTATCATCATCATCATTATTTTTATTATTACATTATTATTATCATTATATAATAATAATGATAATAATAATAATTAGCATAATGACAATATAATAATGATGATAATAAATATATAATAAATATAATAATATATAACAATAATAATAGGCATTATAATGATAATCATAATGATGATCATTGATAATGGTAATATCATATAAAATAATATAATAATAATTAGTTATTATTTTTATTATTATTATTATTATTATTATTATTTTATTATAAAAAAATAGTAACTATAGAATGAATATGATTGATGATAATAATGACAGTAATGATAAAATAACAATAGTAGTTATATTAATAATGGCAGTAATATAGTGATAACGATAATGATTATCATAGTGATTATAGTAATATATGATAATAATGATAATAAAAACCATTATAGTAATAACGATAATTATGATAATAAAGGTAATTATAGTAATGATAACAGTAACAATACTATATTATTATCTATATCATCACTATATTTTTTGTAATATTAGTAAAAAAAAATAATAATAACATGATAATGATAATAGTGACAGATAATCGTGATGATTATAATTGTTGTTATTATCATAATTATTATTCGAATTATAATCATTTAATTATCATCATTATCCTATTTATTATTATTATTACTATTATTATTATTATTATTATTATTATCATTATTATTATTATTATTTTATTATTATTATTATTATTTTTTATTCATTATTTTTTTACTATTATTATTTTTTTTTTTTTCAGTTGTTGTTTTCATTATCATCCTAATCCTCCTCTTACTTCTCCTCCTCCTCCTCCTCTTCTTCTTCTTCTTCCTCCTCCTCCTCCTCTTCATCTTCCGTCGCCGCCGCCTCTTCTTCATCTTCCCTCCTCCTCCTCCTCCTTCCTCTCTCCCTCTTCCACTTCGTCTCCCCTTCCTTCACCCTCTTCTACTCCCCTCTCCCCCCTCCCTCCTCATCCCCCCCTTTTCCCACCCCCCCCCCCCCTGCCCCTTTCCTCACCCTTTTCCCCCTCTATCCCTACCCCCCCCCCCTTCTATCTTCACCTCTCCCCCCCCCCACCCCTCCCGTTTTCCTCCTTCATTCTAATCTACCCCGTGCCCCTTGATGCACAAAACCCGACTTTTGTAGACCAACGCCTTTCTGTATCGTTTTTACGCCCTTTTTACCTTTTCCTCGGCCATGTGTTGGAAGGGGGGGGGGGGGTAAGGGTTTAAAACGACTATTTTTGTTTTTTAAATTATGATTTTAGTTTATTTTTATTATTTGTATACATTATTTTTTTCAGAAATTATTGTTATTAAAAATTATTATTATTTCATTATTTTATCATGTTATTGTTTTTAAAATTATTTTATTATTTTCAAAAAACCTTTTATTGTTATTACATTATTATTTTTGTTTTTTTCTTTTTAGTGTTGCGATTACTCAAAATCATTAATTTTATTATTTTTTTTTATTTTATCAATTATTATTATTTCATCATCACGCATACTATTTTTTTAAATTATTATTATCATCATCCCATCCATTTTTTTGCGTTTTTTTTACTTTGTATCTTATCTTATCGTCATTATTACGTTATTATTTTATTGTTTTGTTATCATTATTCTTTTTGCTTTTATTATTATCATTATCATTATTATTATTATTATTTATTATTATTATTTTTATTAAATTATTATTTATTATTATATTATAATTATTATTATTATTTTTTTTTATTATTTTTATTATATCATTTTATTTTATTTAATTTATTTTTATTATTATTTTATATCTAATGTTATTATTATTTTTTATATTAGTAGTAGTTCGAATTTTTCCCATAATCATCATGACATTATTATTATCTTTTCTTATTATTATTTTACTTTTCTTTATTAATTTCTATTTCATTATCTTTAGTTTTTTTATTATCATTATTTTTTATTATTTTATTATTTATTATTTTTTTTTATTTTGTTGTTTTTATTATTTTTATTATAACTTTTATCTTACTATCATTTATTATTATTATATTATTATCATTACTTTTCTATTATTATTCATTATCATCATCATTTTTATCATTACTTTATTTAATTATCATAATTTTTATCATTCTTTATTATAAATCCTCAACTAATATTATTACTATTTTAAATATCATTATCTTTATAATTTTATTAAAACAATCTTTTTTTTTTTATTTTTTTTTATTTTTATTTTATTTTTTGAAATTACCCCATGTTAACTTATCATTATTATCATTAAAAAAATACTTCCTCGCACAAAATGCCCGGGACACACAGCCCAATATTAAGAGAAAAAAAATTGCCGCCACTTTTTCGAACCCGTCAAAGGGTCCTCTTCAAGGGAAAAGGATATTAGAAATGTAAAAAAAAACTGAATCAGCTCCCAAAGGGGGTGGGCAAATTAAAAACTAATCCTAAGAAG
>NC_051389.1:16813407-16814963 GCF_015228065.2 Penaeus monodon
TCGGAGCCCGCGCTCTAACCACGGGATATCGCGGCAGTCATATAATACGATATATGCGTTTTACACATGTAAAAGGCAAAGCGCTAAGGTTGCAAGTTATTACTTAGAGCAACTTGACAAAAAACACTCTAGCGAAGAGGAAATTAGCGGGACCGTCTCCTGGAGCGCCCTTTGGCAAACAGTACTACTAAAGGCCCCTTCCATTTGTTTAAAAAAAAGTCTTGAACCCAAAGGTCCCCCTTTAGACCTTGGTCAAACATGGACACAACCCCCCCAATTTGTGGGGAAAGGAAAATACTGCGCCCGGGGGAGGGGGGTTGATGCTGGGAAATTTGCAAAAGAGATCAAAAAAGGGGGGCTGGTCAGGGAAAAGACAAAAGTGGACTAATACTTGTGGGCATTAAAAGATAAAAAGGGAACGGGGGCATCATATGTTTGGAGACGGGCACAGATGGGTAAAGAAATAACGACTTGGGGTATGATAAAATTTAAAAAAGGCCAAGGGGGAACCAATAACCAGATGGCGTGGCAAATAACGAATTTTAAAAACAAATTGGAAAGATTTGGGGGAGGCCTACGTTTTATGGATTGATTCGGCTGATTGTGATGAAAAACACAATATATTTTATATATATATTTTATATATATATATTATTATTTAATATTTATATAAATACAATATAGGGATTAATCTATTTGTTATATATATTTAAAAGTTATTAACATATTAGTATTAAAACAAATTAAATTAAATGTAAAATATTATAATTTTTATTTATTTATAATATATATTATATATTTAAAATATTATATATTATAATCTATGTATATATAACATATTTGATATATTTATAACTAATATAAATTTTCACAAACACACACTAACATAACACAAAAACCCCACTCACGCCAACGCACAACAACACCACACCACCCACCACCCACACACACACACCACACAACCCACACCCCCACACACCACCCACCACACACACACACACATACACGCCACACCACCACAAACTGTACCCAGCTTTATATATGGATGTTACGAAATTTATCCCTGTTATTTTTATTTATCTGTTGTTCAATGCCTTGTATAATCTTATTATTTTCACAGCCATATTCCCCCCCATACCATACTATATTCCATTTCTTTACCCCTTTATTAGTCTCTGTTGCCACCTAAAAATTCCAATGTTGTTTGTCTATCCCCCCTTTCCCCAAGACTTGCTTGTTTTAACACCTTTATCACCAGTGATTTCCCCTATGTTAAGCACGTGATCTATGCCATCTTTAACCCTGGGAGATACGGGAGACTCCCTGCGGGGGGCCAAGGGCAACCCTGCTCCTTGGGAAAGCCCCTCCCTCATTACTATACCAAAAAAAGGGGTCAAACTCTTGCTCGTCTCCCTTCACCTAAGCCGCCCCTACCTACTCTTGTAGGGGCCCCTCATTCCGTTTTACCCCACACACACACAACACCCCCACACATAATTTATAAAAATATATAATATATATATTATTTATATATTATATAATATTATATATAATAA
>NC_051389.1:16820038-16824484 GCF_015228065.2 Penaeus monodon
TTAGTATCCTATTATTTAAGGAATCTGTAAACTACTTTTTTAGAAAATAATAACTCAAAATTAGTACTAATTTTTAGAATCTTACTTTAAAATAGTGATAAAATTAATGAAAAAAAGGTAAACTTGAAGAAAGAACCGACCCCCCCCCCAAATACACACTATATATCGACAAAATAGAATATAATTCTACTTCATAATAAAATATAGAAATAGATTAAAGTAAAATGGATTATATATATAAATATATAATATATAATATATATATATATATATATATATATATATATATATATATATATTATATATATATATATATATATATATATGTATGTATGTATGTATATATACATATATGTGTTTAAATCTTTAATTTATTTTTTGTTTCATATTCGGTTCCAGTTCATATTTTTGCCTGTTTTAAGTATTCTCTTATCTATTTTTTTTATCTTTAATCATTATTATTAATTTATCTATTTGTTAATAGTCTATCCAGATTAACTTTTCAAATTATCCATTAATTTCATTTAAAAACATGTTTTTCTATCTGTTCAGTTATTTCTAAAAGTGTATTTTAAGTGATTTTTAATGAATTTTAAAAACCTACATATCAGTCTATATATATATATAGACTGATATGTAGGTTTTTAAAATTCATTAAAAATCACTTAAAATACACTTTTAGAAATAACTGAACAGATAGAAAAACATGTTTTTAAATGAAATTAATGGATAATTTGAAAAGTTAATCTGGATAGACTATTAACAAATAGATAAATTAATAATAGATTAAAGATAAAAAAAAAATAGATAAAGAGAATACTTAAAACAGGCAAAAATATGAACTGGAACCGAAATATGAAACAAAAAATAAATTAAAGATTTAAACACATATATGTATATATACATACATACATACTATATTATATATATATATATATATATATGTATATATATATATATATATATATATATGTGTGTGTGTGTGTGTGTGTGGTGTATATATATATGTATATATATATATATATATATATATATATTATATATATTTATATATATAATCCATTTTACTTTAATCATTTTCTATATTTTATTATGAAGTAAGAATTATATTCTATTTTGTCGATATATATGTGTGATTTGGGGGGGGGGGTCGTTTCTTTCTTTCAAGTTTACCTTTTTTCATTAATTTATCACTATTTTAAAAGTAGAGATTTAAAAATTAGTTACATAATTTGAGTTATATATTTCTTTTTTTACGTAAAAAAAAATTATGTATGTTATTTCTCTATACACTCATTATTTTTGCTATTCCATCTATTGGTTTTTGTATTTTCTCCAAGACCTGTCATTCTCTCATTCTCTCTATTATTATTGTCGGTGTTGTTATTATCATTATTATTATGACTTTTTTTTACTATAATAATGATAATAATAGTAATAATAACACTAATAATAATAATAATAATAATAATAATAATAATAATAATAATAATTATTATTATTATTATTATTATTATTATTATCATTATTGTCATATTACTAATGATATTCTTACTACTATTACTACTATTGCTAATATTATTGTTATTATTATTATTATTATTACTATCATTATTATTGTTATTATTATCATTATTATTCTTATTATTATCATTGTTATTATTTTATTGTCATAATATACTTATGATATTCTTAGTACTATTACTACTGTTATTGTTATTATTGTTATTATTATTTTTGTTATTGTTATGATTATTATTATGATTATGATGATGATGATGATGATGATGATGATGATGATGAAGATTATCACTATTATTATTATTATTAGAATTATTACTATTATTATTATTAGAATTATTACTATTATTATTACTATTATTATTATTATTATTATGATCACCAATATCATTATTACTATTATTACTGTTATTATTATAATCACTGTTATTATATTACGTTTATTAATATAAGTATTATTATTTTTATTATTGTTATCATTTTTTATATTATTGTTACTACGGTAATTACTATTACTACTGTTATTATTGTTATCATTATGATTATCATTATCATCATTAATTTTTTATTGCTAAACTTTTTCTTATTATTATTATTATTATTAGTGTTGATATTATTATTATTATTAAGATTATTCTACATTTCCTATTGATATGATTAATGCTATTGTTATTATTATTATTATTATTATTATTATTATTAACATTATCATTATTATTGTTATTATTATCATTATCATTATTTTTTTAAATAATTATTGCTATTATTATTATTACTATTATTATCATTATTGTTATTGCTATAATAATGGTAATAGTTATTATTATTGTTATTATTATTGTTGTTATTACTATCATCGGTATTATCATTATCATTCTTATTATTGTTATGATGATGATTGCTGTTGTTATTGTTTTTGATGTTGATGTTGTTGTTGTTACAATAATTGTTAATGTCATTATTATTGTTTTTATCATTATCATTATTATTATTATTATTATTATTATTGTTGTTGTTATTTTATTGTTATTGTCATTATTATTATTATTATTATCCTCAATATTATTATTATCATTATTATCATTATTACTTTTATCATTATATTTATTATTATTATTATTATTAATTATTATTATTATTATTATAATGATAATGATAAATGTTATTATTATTATTATTATCATTATTATTATTATTATTATTACTACTATCATTACCATTATTATCATTATTATTATTATTATTGCTAGTGGAAAATTATTGTAATGTTATTATTATCATTATTATTATTATTGTAAAATTATTGTAATATTATTATTATTATCATTATTATTATTATTACTACTATTATTATTATTATCATTATTATTATCATTATTATTATTATTATTATTATTATTATTATCATTATTATTATTATCATTATCATTATTATTATTATTTTTTATTATTATTATCATTAGTAATAGTATTTTTATTATTATTATTATAATATTATACTCACCATCATCATTTTAATAAAAAATAATAATAATAACAATCATATTAGTAATAATAATAATGATAATAATAATAATAGCAATAGTAATACTAGTAATAATAACAATAATAATAATAATAATAATAATAATAGTAATTATTATCATTATTATTATTATTATCATTTATTATTATTATTATTATTATTATTATTATTATTATTATTATTATTATTATTATTATTATTATTATTATTATTATTATTATCATTATCATTATCATTATCATCATCATCTCATTTTCATTATTATTATAATTATAATATTATCATTATTGTTACTGCTGCTGTTATAATCTTTATTGTTATTATTATTATTATTATTATCATTTTTATTATCATTATTATCATTATCATCATCATCATCATTATGATCACTATTATTATATCATTAAGTAATTCTTTTCTTGCCATATTATCATTATTATCTTTATTATATATTTGCTTATTATTATCAACATTAATATTCCCCTACTATAATCATTTATTATCTTTATTATTACCTATTATTTTTATTATTATTATCTAATTCTATTATGCTTACCCTTAACATATTAGCAATGTCCTCGTATTATCCTTATATCATCACCATCACATTATCATTATGTTTTTTTCTGTTGTTCATAATTATCGTTATCGCACAAATTGTCTAGCGGGTAATAAAAATTTGTCATCTGTTCTCGTAATAGGAAATTAAGTGACCCCAAATCAATATTCAAGCACTTTTCTCGGTATTAGAGCTATTGCGGGCAGCGCTGTTTTTCGGCAAGTATCTTCCTAGATCTCTTTTTCATGTAACATTTGATCTATAGCCTGACTGTGTATGGAGCGACGGAGATCTTCGGAATCACGTTCATTTTCTCCATTTACCATAGATTTTTTACTTCCTTTGCTAATTTGTCCTATTTTCTTCTTTTCTCCCTCTTTTTATCACACACTTTGTTGTTCAGTAAGACAGGTAATATCTAGTATCAGACATTGTTAGCTACCCTTTGTCTCTCACTACAATATCTTTTCTTCTTTGCTACTTACATGATCACATTGGACTTTGAAATCCCAAAGAATTTTCACATGGTCATTTTTCTATAATGGCCTCAGGTTCGTGTTCATACCATTTTCCTGTCCGACGAAGCCCATATCTCCTACATAACTCTCAGCGTATAAGCTTTGTTATACTGGTAAGATACCGTTTGCACTCTATCTGAGCTACTTGTGTACACGCGGTCTTTCCATTCTCTCCATTGTACTTGGCATTTCCCGTTGTGTGGCCTACTCTGTGCTTCACGTCGTGTGTTCTTGCGGCTTGCGTGTCTGGTCTCAGGTCACTCCTGTGCGCCTTCAGCCACCCTTCTCCATGTGGCGTCTGCTTCTGTATCTTGGAAATTGAT